>NW_027489047.1:0-135303 GCF_050948215.1 Halictus rubicundus | reverse complement strand
TCCTATCCTATCCTCTATCCTATCCTATCCTCTATCCTATCCCATTCTCTATCCTGTCCTATCCTCTATCCTATCCTATCCTCTATCCTATCCTCTATCCTATCCTATTCTCTATCCTATCCTATCCTCTATCCTATCCTATCCCCTATGCTATCCTATCCTCTATCGTATCCTCTATCCTATCCTCTATCCTATCCTCTATCCTATCCTATTCTCTATCCTATCCTATCCTCTATCCTATCCTATCCCCTATGCTATCCTATCCTCTATCCTATCCTCTATCCTATCCTCTATCCTATCCTATCCTCTATCCTCTATCCTCTATCCTATCCTATCCTCTATCCTATACTATCCTCTATCCTATCCTATCCTCTATCCTATCCTATCGTCTATCCTATCCTATCCTCTATCCAATCCTATCCTCTATCCTATCCTATCCTCTATCCTATCCTATCCTCTATCCTATCCTATCCTCTATAGTGTCCTATCCTCTATCCTACCCTACCCTCTATCCTATCCTATCCTCTATGCTATCCTCTATCCTATCCTATCCTCTATCCTATCCTATCCTCTATCCAATCCTATCCTCTATCCTATCCTATCCTCTATGCTATCCTCTATCCTATCCTATCCTCTATCCTATCCTATCCTCTATCCAATCCTATCCTCTATCCTATCCTATCCTCTATCCTATCCTATCCTCTATCCTATCCTATCCTCTATAGTGTCCTATCCTCTATCCTACCCTACCCTCTATCCTATCCTATCCTCTATGCTATCCTCTATCCTATCCTATCCTCTATCCTATCCTATCCTCTATCCTATCCTATCCTCTATCCTATCCTCTCCTCTATCCTATCCTATCCTCTATCCTATCCTATCCTCTATCCTATCCTATCCTCTATCCTATCCTATCCTCTATCCTATCCTATCCTCTATCCTATCCCATTCTCTATCCTATCCTATCCTCTATCCTATCCTATCCTGTATCCTATCCAAATTCTACCCTACCCTCTATCCTATCCTATACTCTATCCTATCCTATCCTCTATCCTATCCTATCCTCTATCCTATCCTATCCTCTATCCTATCCTATCGTCTATCCTATCCTATCCTCTATCCTATCCTATCCTCTATCCTATCCTAACCTCTATCCTATCCTATTCTCTATCCTATCCTATCCTCTATCCTATCCTATCCTCTATCCTATCCTATCCTCTATAGTGTCCTATCCTCTATCCTATCCTATCCTCTATGCTATCCTATCCTCTATCCTATCCTATTCTCTATCCTATCCTATCCTCTATCCTATCCTATCCTCTATCATATCCTATCCTCTATCCTATCCTATCCTCTATCCTATCCTATCCTCTATCCTATCCTATCCTATATCCTATCCTATCCTCTATCCTATCCTATCCTCTATCCTATCCTATCCTCTATAGTGTCCTATCCTCTATCCTATCATATCCTCTATCCTATCCTATCCTCTATCCTATCCTATTCTCTATCCTATCCTATCCTCTATCCTATCCTATCCTCTATCCTATCCTATCCTCTATCCTATCCTATCCTGTATCCTATCCTATCGTCTATCCTATCCTATCCTCTATCCTATCCTATCCTCTATCCTATCCCATTCTCTATCCTATCCTATCCTCTATCCTATCCTATCCTGTATCCTATCCAAATTCTACCCTACCCTCTATCCTATCCTATCCTCTATCCTATACTATCCTCTATCCTATCCTATCCTCTATCCTATCCTCTATCCTATCCTATCCTCTATCCTATCCTATCGTCTATCCTATCCTATCCTCTATCCTATCCTATCCTCTATCCTATCCTATCCTCTATCCTATCCTATTCTCTATCCTATCCTATCCTCTATCCTATCCTATTCTCTATCCTATCCTATCCTCTATCGTATCCTATCCTCTATCCTATCCTATCCTCTATCCTATCCTATCCTCTATCCTATCCTATCCTCTATCCTATCCAATACCCTATCCTATCCTCTATCCCATCCCATACTCAATCCTATCCTATACTGTATTATATCCTATCCTCTTTCCTATCCTCTATCATATCGTATCCTCTATCCTATCCTATCCTCTACACTATAATATCCTCTATCCTATCCTCTTCTCTATCCTATCCTATCCTGTATCCTATCCGAATTCTACCCTACCCTCTATCCTATCCTATCCTCTATGCTATCCTCTATCCTATCCTATCCTCTATCCTATCCTATCCTCTATCCTATCCTATCCTCTATCCTATCCTATCCTCTATCCTATCCTATCCACTATCCTATCCTATCCTCTATCCAATCCTATCCTCTATCCTATCCTATCCTCTATCCTATCCTATCCTCAATCCTATCCCATCTTCAGTCCTATCCTATCCTCTATCCTATCCTATCCTCTATCCTATCCTATCCTCTATCCTATCCTATCCTCTATCCTATCCTCTATCCTATCCTATCCTCTATCCTATCCTATCGTCTATCCTATCCTATCCTCTATCCTATCCTATCCTCTATCCTATCCTATCCTCTATCCTATCCTATTCTCTATCCTATCCTATCCTCTATCCTATCCTATTCTCTATCCTATCCTATCCTCTATCGTATCCTATCCTCTATCCTATCCTATCCTCTATCCTATCCTATCCTCTATCCTATCCTATCCTCTATCCTATCCAATACCCTATCCTATCCTCTATCCCATCCCATACTCAATCCTATCCTATACTGTATTATATCCTATCCTCTTTCCTATCCTCTATCATATCGTATCCTCTATCCTATCCTATCCTCTACACTATAATATACTCTATCCTATCCTCTTCTCTATCCTATCCAATCCTGTATCCTATCCGAATTCTACCCTACCCTCTATCCTATCCTATCCTCTATGCTATCCTCTATCCTATCCTATCCTCTATCCTATCCTATCCTCTATCCTATCCTATCCTCTATGCTATCCTCTATCCTATCCTATCCTCCATCCTATCCTATCCTCTATCCTATCCTATCCTCTATCCTATCCTATCCTCTATCCTATCCTATCCTCTATTGTATCCTATCCTCTACCGTATCCTGTCCTCTATCCTATCCAATCATCTATCCTATCCTCTATCCTATCCTATCCTCAATCCTATCCCATCTTCAGTCCTATCCTCTATCCTATCCTCTCCTCTATCCTATCCTCTCTTCTATCCTATCCTATCCTATCCTCTATCCTATCCTATCCTCTATCCTATCCTATCCTCTATTCTATCCTATCCTCTATCCTATCCTATCCTCTATGTTATCCTATCCTCCATCCTATCCTATCCTCTATCCTATCCTATCCTCTATCCTATCCTATCCTCTATCCTATCCTATCCTCTATTGTATCCTATCCTCTACCGTATCCTGTCCTCTATCCTATCCAATCATCTATCCTATCCTCTATCCTATCCTATCCTCAATCCTATCCCATCTTCAGTCCTATCCTATCATCTATCCTATCCTATCCTCTATCCTATCCTATCCTCTATCCTATCCTATCCTCTATTCTATCCTATCCTCTATCCTATCCTATCCTCTATGCTATCCTATCCTCCATCCTATCCTATCCTCTATCCTATCCTATCCTCTATCCTATCCTATCCTCTATCCTATCCTAACCTCTATTATATCCTATCTTCTATCCTATCCAATCCCATATCCCATCCTCTATCCCATCCTATACTCAATCCTATACTATACTGTATTATATCCTATCCTCTTTCCTATCCTCTATCATATCGTATCCTCTATCCTATCCTATCCTCTATCGTATCCTGTCCTCTATCCTATCCAATCCTCTATCCTATCCTCTATCCTATCCTATCCTCTATCCTATCCTATCCTCTATCCTATCCTATCCTCTATCCTATCCTATCCTCTATCCTATCCTATCCTCTATCCTATCCTATCCTCTATCCTATCCTATCCTCTATCCTAGCCTATCCTCTATCGTATCCTATCCTCTATCCTATCCTATCCTCTATCCTATCCTATCCTCTATCCTATCCTATCCTCTATCCTATCCTATCCTCTGTCCTATCCTATCCTCTATCGTGTAATCTATCCTCAATCCTATCCTCTATCCTATCCTATTCTCTATCCTATCCTATCCTCTATCCTATCCTATCCCCTATCCTATCCTATCCTATCCTCTATCCTATCCTATCCTCTATCCTATCCTATCCTCTATCCTATCCTATCCTCTATCCTATCCTATCCTCTATCCTATCCTATCCTCTATCCTATCCTATCCTCTATCCTATCCTATCCTCTATCCTATCCTATCCTCTATCCTCTATCCTCTATCCTCTATCCTATCCTATCCTCTATCCTATCCTATCTTCTATCCTATCCAATCGCATATCCCATCCTCTAACCCATCCTATACTCAATCCTATCCTATACTGTATTATATCCTATCCTCTTTCCTATCCTCTATCATATCGTATCCTCTATCCTATCCTATCCTCTACTCTATAATATCCTCTATCCTATCCCATTCTCTATCCTATCCTATCCTCTATCCTATCCAAATTCTACCCTACCCTCTATCCTATCCTATCCTCTATCCTATCCTATCCTCTATCCTATCCAAATTCTACCCTACCCTCTATCCTATCCTATCCTCTATCCTATCCTATCCTCTATCCTATACTATCCTCTATCCTATCCTATCCTCTATCCTATCCTATCCTCTATCCTATCCTATCCTCTATCCTATACTATCCTCTATCCTATCCTATCCTCTATCCTATCCTATCCTCTATCCTATCCTCTCCTCTATCCTATCCTATCCTCTATTCTATCCTATCCTCTATCCTATCCTATTCTCTATCCTATCCTATCCTCTATCGTATCCTATCCTCTATCCTATCCTATCCTCTATCCTATCCTATCTTCTATCCTATCCAATCCCATGTCCCATCCTCTAACCCATCCTATACTCAATCCTATCCTATACTGTATTATATCCTATCCTCTTTCCTATCCTCTATCATATCGTATCCTCTATCCTATCCTATCCTCTAATCTATAATATCCTCTATCCTATCCCATTCTCTATCCTATCCTATCCTCTATCCTATCCTATCCTGTATCCTATCCAAATTCTACCCTACCCTCTATCCTATCCTATCCTCTATCCTATCCTATCCTCTATCCTATCCTATCCTCTATCCTATCCTATCCTCTATCCTATCCTATCCTGTATCCTATCCAAATTCTACCCTACCCTCTATCCTATCCTATCCACTATCCTATCCTATCCTCTATCCTATACTATCCTCTATCCTATCCTATCGTCTATCCTATCCTATCCTATCCTCTATCCTATCCTATTCTCTATCCTATCCTATCCTCTATCGTATCCTATCCTCTATCCTATCCTATCCTCTATCCTATCCTATCCTCTATCCTATCCAATACCCTATCCTATCCTCTATCCCATCCCATACTCAATCCTATCCTATACTGTATTATATCCTATCCTCTTTCCTATCGTCTATCATATCGTATCCTCTATCCTATCCTATCCTCTACCCTATAATATCCTCTATCCTATCCTCTTCTCTATCCTATCCTATCCTGTATCCTATCCGAATTCTACCCTACCCTCTATCCTATCCTATCCTCTATGCTATCCTCTATCCTATCCTATCCTCTATCCTATCCTATCCTCTATCCTATCCTATCCTCTATCCTATCCTCTCCTCTATCCTATCCTATCCTCTATCCTATCCTATCCTCTATCCTATCCTATCCTCTATCCTATCCTCTATCCTATCCTATTCTCTATCCTATCCTATCCTCTATCCTATCCTATCCCCTATGCTATCCTATCCCCTATGCTATCCTATCCTCTATCCTATCCTCTATCCTATCCTCTATCCTATCCTATCCTCTATCCTCTATCCTCTATCCTATCCTATCCTCTATCCTATACTATCCTCTATCCTATCCTATCCTCTATCCTATCCTATCGTCTATCCTATCCTATCCTCTATCCTATCCTATCCTCTATCCTATCCTATCCTCTATCCTATCCTATCCTCTATCCTATCCTATCCTCTATAGTGTCCTATCCTCTATCCTACCCTACCCTCTATCCTATCCTATCCTCTATGCTATCCTCTATCCTATCCTATCCTCTATCCTATCCTATCCTCTATCCTATCCTATCCTCTATCCTATCCTCTCCTCTATCCTATCCTCTATCCTATCCTATCCTCTATCCTATCCTATCGTCTATCCTATCCTATCCTCTATCCTATCCTATCCTCTATCCTATCCTATCCTCTATCCTATCCTATTCTCTATCCTATCCTATCCTCTATCCTATCCTTTTCTCTATCCTATCCTATCCTCTATCGTATCCTATCCTCTATCCTATCCTATCCTCTATCCTATCCTATCCTCTATCCTATCCTATCCTCTATCCTATCCAATACCCTATCCTATCCTCTATCCCATCCCATACTCAATCCTATCCTATACTGTATTATATCCTATCCTCTTTCCTATCCTCTATCATATCGTATCCTCTATCCTATCCTATCCTCTACCCTATAATATCCTCTATCCTATCCTCTTCTCTATCCTATCCTATCCTGTATCCTATCCGAATTCTACCCTACCCTCTATCCTATCCTATCCTCTATGCTATCCTCTATCCTATCCTATCCTCTATCCTATCCTATCCTCTATCCTATCCTATCCTCTATCCTATCCTATCCTCTATCCTATCCTATCCACTATCCTATCCTATCCTCTATCCAATCCTATCCTCTATCCTATCCTATCCTCTATCCTATCCTCGATCCTTTCCTATCCTCTATCCTATCCTTATCCTATATCCTATCCTATTCTCTATCCTATATCCTATCCCATTCTCTATCCTCTATCCTATCCTATCCACTATCCTATCCTATCCTCTATCCTATCTTCTATCCTATCCTATCCTCAATCCTATCGTATCCGCTATCCTATAATATCCTCTACCCTATACTCTATGCAATCCTATCCTCTATCCTATCCTATCCTCTATAATATCGTATATTCTATCCTATCCTATCCTCTATCCTATCCTATCCTCAATCCTATCCTATCCTCTATCCTATCCTATCCTCTATCCTATCCTCTATCCTATCTTAACATCTATCCTATCCTATCCTCTATCCTATCCTATCCTCTATTGTATCCTATCCTCTATCGTATCCTGTCCTCTATCCTATCCAATCATCTATCCTATCCTCTATCCTATCCTATCCTCAATCCTATCCCATCTTCAGTCCTATCCTATCCTCTATCCTATCCTATCCTCTATCCTATCCTATCCTCTATCCTATCCTATCCTCTATCCTATCCTATCCTCTATCCTATCCTCTATCCTATCCTATCCTCTATCCTATCCTCTATCCTATCCTATTCTCTATCCTATCCTATCCTATCCTCTATCCTATCCTATCCTCTATCCTATCCTATCCTCTATCCTATCCTATCCTCTATCCTATCCTATCCTGTATCCTATCCTATCCTCTATCCTATCCTACCCTCTATCCTATCCTATCCTCTATCCTATCCTCTATCCTATCCTATCCTCTATCCTATCCTATCCTCTATCCTATCCTCTCCTCTATCCTATCCTCTCTTCTATCCTATCCTATCCTATCCTCTATCCTATCCTATCCTCTATCCTATCCTATCCTCTATTCTATCCTATCCTCTATCCTATCCTATCCTCTATGCTATCCTATCCTCCATCCTATCCTATCCTCTATCCTATCCTATCCTCTATCCTATCCTATCCTCTATCCTATCCTATCCTCTATTGTATCCTATCCTCTACCGTATCCTGTCCTCTATCCTATCCAATCATCTATCCTATCCTCTATCCTATCCTATCCTCAATCCTATCCCATCTTCAGTCCTATCCTCTATCCTATCCTCTCCTCTATCCTATCCTCTCTTCTATCCTATCCTATCCTATCCTCTATCCTATCCTATCCTCTATCCTATCCTATCCTCTATTCTATCCTATCCTCTATCCTATCCTATCCTCTATGCTATCCTATCCTCCATCCTATCCTATCCTCTATCCTATCCTATCCTCTATCCTATCCTATCCTCTATCCTATCCTATCCTCTATTGTATCCTATCCTCTACCGTATCCTGTCCTCTATCCTATCCAATCATCTATCCTATCCTCTATCCTATCCTATCCTCAATCCTATCCCATCTTCAGTCCTATCCTATCCTCTATCCTATCCTATCCTCTATCCTATCCTATCCTCTATCCTATCCTATCCTCTATTCTATCCTATCCTCTATCCTATCCTATCCTCTATGCTATCCTATCCTCCATCCTATCCTATCCTCTATCCTATCCTATCCTCTATCCTATCCTATCCTCTATCCTATCCTATCCTCTATTATATCCTATCTTCTATCCTATCCAATCCCATATCCCATCCTCTATCCCATCCTATACTCAATCCTATACTATACTGTATTATATCCTATCCTCTTTCCTATCCTCTATCATATCGTATCCTCTATCCTATCCTATCCTCTATCGTATCCTGTCCTCTATCCTATCCAATCCTCTATCCTATCCTCTATCCTATCCTATCCTCTATCCTATCCTATCCTCTATCCTATCCTATCCTCTATCCTATCCTATCCTCTATCCTATCCTATCCTCTATCCTATCCTATCCTCTATCCTAGCCTATCCTCTATCGTATCCTATCCTCTATCCTATCCTATCCTCTATCCTATCCTATCCTCTATCCTATCCTATCCTCTATCCTATCCTATCCTCTGTCCTATCCTATCCTCTATCGTGTAATCTATCCTCAATCCTATCCTCTATCCTATCCTATTTTCTATCCTATCCTATCCTCTATCCTATCCTATCCCCTATCCTATCCTATCCTATCCTCTATCCTATCCTATCCTCTATCCTATCCTATCCTCTATCCTATCCTATCCTCTATCCTATCCTATCCTCTATCCTATACTATCCTCTATCCTATCCTATCCTCTATCCTATCCTATCGTCTATCCTATCCTATCCTCTATCCTATCCTATCCTCTATCCTATCCTATCCTCTATCCTATCCTATCCTCTATCCTATCCTATCCTCTATAGTGTCCTATCCTCTATCCTACCCTACCCTCTATCCTATCCTATCCTCTATGCTATCCTCTATCCTATCCTATCCTCTATCCTATCCTATCCTCTATCCTATCCTATCCTCTATCCTATCCCATTCTCTATCCTATCCTATCCTCTATCCTATCCTATCCTGTATCCTATCCAAATTCTACCCTACCCTCTATCCTATCCTATACTCTATCCTATCCTATCCTCTATCCTATACTATCCTCTATCCTATCCTATCCTCTATCCTATCCTATCCTCTATCCTATCCTATCGTCTATTCTATCCTATCCTCTATCCTATCCTATCCTCTATCCTATCCTATCCTCTATCCTATCCTATCCTCTATCATATCCTATCCTCTATCCTATCCTATCCTCTATCCTATCCTATCCTCTATCCTATCCTATCCTATATCCTATCCTATCCTCTATCCTATCCTATCCTCTATCCTATCCTATCCTCTATAGTGTCCTATCCTCTATCCTATCATATCCTCTATCCTATCCTATCCTCTATCCTATCCTATTCTCTATCCTATCCTATCCTCTATCCTATCCTATCCTCTATCCTATCCTATCCTCTATCCTATCCTATCCTGTATCCTATCCTATCGTCTATCCTATCCTATCCTCTATCCTATCCTATCCTCTATCCTATCCCATTCTCTATCCTATCCTATCCTCTATCCTATCCTATCCTGTATCCTATCCAAATTCTACCCTACCCTCTATCCTATCCTATCCTCTATCCTATACTATCCTCTATCCTATCTTATCCTCTATCCTATCCTCTATCCTATCCTATCCTCAATCCTATCCTATCGTCTATCCTATCCTATCCTCTATCCTATCCTATCCTCTATACTATCCTATCCTCTATCCTATCCTATTCTCTATCCTATCCTATCCTCTATCCTATCCTATTCTCTATCCTATCCTATCCTCTATCGTATCCTATCCTCTATCCTATCCTATCCTCTATCCTATCCTATCCTCTATCCTATCCTATCCTCTATCCTATCCAATACCCTATCCTATCCTCTATCCCATCCCATACTCAATCCTATCCTATACTGTATTATATCCTATCCTCTTTCCTATCCTCTATCATATCGTATCCTCTATCCTATCCTATCCTCTACCCTATAATATCCTCTATCCTATCCTCTTCTCTATCCTATCCTATCCTGTATCCTATCCGAATTCTACCCTACCCTCTATCCTATCCTATCCTCTATGCTATCCTCTATCCTATCCTATCCTCTATCCTATCCTATCCTCTATCCTATCCTATCCTCTATCCTATCCTATCCTCTATCCTATCCTATCCACTATCCTATCCTATCCTCTATCCAATCCTATCCTCTATCCTATCCTATCCTCTATCCTATCCTCGATCCTTTCCTATCCTCTATCCTATCCTTATCCTATATCCTATCCTATTCTCTATCCTATATCCTATCCCATTCTCTATCCTCTATCCTATCCTATCCACTATCCTATCCTATCCTCTATCCTATCTTCTATCCTATCCTATCCTCAATCCTATCGTATCCGCTATCCTATAATATCCTCTACCCTATACTCTATGCAATCCTATCCTCTATCCTATCCTATCCTCTATAATATCGTATATTCTATCCTATCCTATCCTCTATCCTATCCTATCCTCAATCCTATCCTATCCTCTATCCTATCCTATCCTCTATCCTATCCTCTATCCTATCTTAACATCTATCCTATCCTATCCTCTATCCTATCCTATCCTCTATTGTATCCTATCCTCTATCGTATCCTGTCCTCTATCCTATCCAATCATCTATCCTATCCTCTATCCTATCCTATCCTCAATCCTATCCCATCTTCAGTCCTATCCTATCCTCTATCCTATCCTATCCTCTATCCTATCCTATCCTCTATCCTATCCTATCCTCTATCCTATCCTATCCTCTATCCTATCCTCTATCCTATCCTATCCTCTATCCTATCCTCTATCCTATCCTATTCTCTATCCTATCCTATCCTATCCTCTATCCTATCCTATCCTCTATCCTATCCTATCCTCTATCCTATCCTATCCTCTATCCTATCCTATCCTCTATCCTATCCTATCCTGTATCCTATCCTATCCTCTATCCTATCCTACCCTCTATCCTATCCTATCCTCTATCCTATCCTCTATCCTATCCTATCCTCTATCCTATCCTATCCTCTATCCTATCCTCTCCTCTATCCTATCCTCTCTTCTATCCTATCCTATCCTATCCTCTATCCTATCCTATCCTCTATCCTATCCTATCCTCTATTCTATCCTATCCTCTATCCTATCCTATCCTCTATGCTATCCTATCCTCCATCCTATCCTATCCTCTATCCTATCCTATCCTCTATCCTATCCTATCCTCTATCCTATCCTATCCTCTATGCTATCCTATCCTCTATTATATCCTATCTTCTATCCTATCCAATCCCATATCCCATTTTCTATCCCATCCTATACTCAATCCTATACTATACTGTATTATATCCTATCCTCTTTCCTATCCTCTATCATATCGTATCCTCTATCCTATCCTATCCTCTATCGTATCCTGTCCTCTATCCTATCCAATCCTCTATCCTATCCTCTATCCTATCCTATCCTCTATCCTATCCTATCCTCTATCCTATCCTATCCTCTATCCTATCCTATCCTCTATCCTATCCTATCCTCTATCCTATCCTATCCTCTATCCTATCCTATCCTCTATCCTATCCTATCCTCTATCCTATCCTATCCTCTATCCTATCCTATCCTCTATCCTATCCTATCCTCTATCCTCTATCCTCTATCCTCTATCCTATCCTATCCTCTATCCTATCCTATCTTCTATCCTATCCAATCGCATATCCCATCCTCTAACCCATCCTATACTCAATCCTATCCTATACTGTATTATATCCTATCCTCTTTCCTATCCTCTATCATATCGTATCCTCTATCCTATCCTATCCTCTACTCTATAATATCCTCTATCCTATCCCATTCTCTATCCTATCCTATCCTCTATCCTATCCAAATTCTACCCTACCCTCTATCCTATCCTATCCTCTATCCTATCCTATCCTCTATCCTATCCAAATTCTACCCTACCCTCTATCCTATCCTATCCTCTATCCTATCCTATCCTCTATCCTATACTATCCTCTATCCTATCCTATCCTCTATCCTATCCTATCGTCTATCCTATCCTATCCTCTATCCTATCCTATCCTCTATCCTATCCTATCCTCTATCCTATCCTATTCTCTATCCTATCCTATCCTCTATCGTATCCTATCCTCTATCCTATCCTATCCTCTATCCTATCCTATCCTCTATCCTATCCAATACCCTATCCTATCCTCTATCCTATCCTATCCTATCCTCTATCCTATCCTATCCTCTATCAGATCCTATCCTCTATCCTATCCTGTATTCTATCCTATCCTATCCTCCATCCTATAATATCATCTATCCTATCCTATTCCCTATCCTATCCTATCCTCTATCCTATCCTATCCTCTATCGTGTAATCTATCCTCAATCCTATCCTCTATCCTATCCTATTCTCTATCCTATCCTATCCTCTATCGTCTCCTATCTTCTATCCTATCCAATCCCCTATACTATCCTCTATCCTGTCCTATTCTCTATCCTATCCTCTATCCTATCCTATCCTCTATCCTATCCTATCCTCTATCCTATCCTATCCTCTATCCTCTATCCTATCCTATCCTCTATCCTATCCCATACTCTATCCTATCCTATCCTCTATCCTATCATATCCTATACTCTATCCTATAGTATCCTCTATCCTATCCTATCCTCTATCCTATCCAATCTTCTATCCTATCCTATCCTCAATCCTATCCTGCAACCTATCCAATCCACAATGCTATCCTATCCTCTATCCTATCCTATCCTCTATCCTATCCTCTATCCTATCCTCTCCTCTATCCTATCCTCTCTTCTATCCTATCCTATCCTATCCTCTATCCTATCCTATCCTCTATCCTATCCTATCCTCTATCCTATCCTATCCTCTATCCTATCCTATCCTCTATCCTATCCTCTATCCCATCCTATACTCAATCCTATCCTATACTGTATTATATCCTATCCTCTTTCCTATCCTCTATCATATCGTATCCTCTATCCTATCCTATCCTCTACCCTATAATATCCTCTAACCTATCCTCTTCTCTATCCTATCCTATCCTGTATCCTATCCAAATTCTACCCTACCCTCTATCCTATCCTATCCTTTATCCTATCCTCTATCCTATCCTATCCTCTATCCTATCCTATCCTCTACGTTATCCTATTCTCAATTCTATCCTATAGTCCATCCTATCCTATCCGCTATCCTATCCTATCCTCTATCCTATCCTATCGTCTATCCTATCCAATACTCTATCCTATCCTGTCCTCTATCCTATCCTATACTCTGTCCTTTCCTATCCTCTATCCTATCCTATCCTCTATCCTATCCCATCCTCTATCCTATCCTATCCTCTATCCTATCATAACCTATACTCTATCCTATACTATCCTCTATCCTATCCTACCCTCTATCCTATCCAATCTTGTATCCTATCCTATCCTGAATCCTATCCTGCATCCTATCCAATCCACTATGCTATCCTATCCTCTATCCTGTCCTCTCCTCTATCCTATCCTCTATCCTATCCTATCCTCTATCCTATCATATCCTCTATCCTATCCTATCCTCTATCCTATCCTATCCTCTATCCTAGCCTATCCTCTATCGTATCCTATCCTCTATCCTATCCTATCCTCTATCCTATCCTATCCTCTATCCTATCCTATCCTCTATAGTGTCCTATCCTCTATCCTATCCTATCCTCTATCCTATCCTATCATCTATCCTATCCTATTCTCTATCTTATCCTATCCTCTATCCTATCCTATCCTCTATCCTATCCTATCCTCTATCCTATCCTATCCTCTATCCTATCCTATCCTCTATCCTATCCTATCCTCTATCCTATCCTATCCTCTATCCTATCCTATCCTCTATCCTATCCCATTCTCTATCCTATCCTATCCTCTATCCTATCCTATCCTGTATCCTATCCAAATTCTACCCTACCCTCTATCCTATCCTATCCTCTATCCTATCCTATCCTCTATCCTATACTATCCTCTATCCTATCCTATTCTCTATCTTATCCTATCCTCTATCCTATCATAACCTATACTCTATCCTATACTATCCTCTATCCTATCCTACCCTCTATCCTATCCAATCTTGTATCCTATCCTATCCTGAATCCTATCCTGCATCCTATCCAATCCACTATGCTATCCTATCCTCTATCCTATCCTCTCCTCTATCCTATCCTCTCTTCTATCCTATCCTATCCTATCCTCTATCCTATCCTATCCTCTATCCTATCATATCCTCTATCCTATCCTATCCTCTGTCCTTTCCTATCTTCTATCCTATCCCATCCTCTATCCTATCCTATCCTCTATCCTATCCTATTCTCTATCCTATCCTATCCACTATCCTATCCTCTATCCTATCCTATACTCTATCCTATCCTATCCTCTATCCTATCCTATCCTCTATCCTATCCTATCCACTATCCTATCCTATCCTCTATCCTATCCTCTACCCTATCCTATCCTCTATCCTATCCTATCCTCTATCGTCTCCTATCCTCTATCCTATCCAATCCCCTATACTATCCTCTATCCTGTCCTATTCTCTATCCTATCCTCTATCCTATCCTATCCTCTATCTTATCCTATCCTCTATCCTATCCTATCCTCTATCCTATCGTATCCTCTATCCTATCCCATCCTCTAACCTATCCTATCCTATTAACTATCCTATACTATCCTCTAACATATCCTAACCTGTACCCTATCCTATCCTGTATCCTATCCAATCTTCTATCCTATCCTATCGTCAATCCTATCCTGCATCCTATCCAATCCACTATGCTACCCTATCCTCTATCCTATCGTATCCTCTATCCTATCCCATCCTCTACCCTATCATATCCTCTGTCCTGTCCTATCCTCTATCCTATCCTATCCTCTATCCTATCGTATCCTCTATCCTATCCTATCCTCTATCCTATCCTATCCTCTATCCTATCCTATCCTCTATCCTATCCTATCCTCTATCGTATAATCAATCCTCAATCCTATCCTCTATCCTATACTATCCTCTATCCTATCCTATCCTCTATCCTATTCTATCCTCTATCCTCTATCCTATACTATCCTCTATCCTATCCTATCCTGCATCCTATCCAATCCACTATGCTATCCTATCCTCTATCCTATCGTATCCTCTATCCTATCCCATCCTCTATCCTATCATATCCTCTGTCCTGTCCTATCCTCCATCCTATCCTATCCTCTATCCAATCCTACCCTCAATCCTATCCTATCCTCCATCCTATCCTCTATCCTATCATATCCTCTATCCTGTCCTATCCTCTATCCTATCCTATCCTATATCCTATCCTATTCTCTATCCTATATCGTATCCTATTCTCTATCCTCTATCCTATCCTATCCACTATCCTATCCTATCCTCTATCCTATCTTCTATCCTATCCTATCCTCAATCCTATCGTATCCACTATCCTATAATATCCTCTACCCTATACTCTATGCAATCCTATCCTATCCTCTATCCTATCCTATCCTCTATCCTATCCTATCCTCTATCCTATCCTATCCTCTATCCTATCCTATCCTCTATCCTATCCTATCCTCTATCCTATCCTATCCTCTATCCTATCCTATCCTCTATCCTATCCTCTATCCTATCCTCTATCCTATCTTAACATCTATCCTATCCTATCCTCTATCCTATCCTATCCTCTATCCTATCCTATCCTCTATCGTATCCTGTCATCTATCCTATCCAATCCTCTATCCTATCCTCTATCCTATCCTATCCTCAATCCTATCCCATCTTCAGTCCTATCCTATCCTCTACCCTATCCTATCCTCTATCCTATCCTATCCTCTATCCTATCCTATCCTCTATCCTATCCTATCCTCTATCCTATCCTATCCTCTATCCTATCCTATCCTCTATCCTATCCTATCCTCTATCCTATCCTACGCTCTATCCTATCCTATCCTCTATCCTATCCTCTATCCTATCCTATCCTCTATCCTATCCTATCCTCTATCCTATCCTCTCCTCTATCCTATCCTCTCTTCTATCCTATCCTATCCTATCCTCTATCCTATCCTATCCTCTATCCTATCCTATCCTCTATCCTATCCTATCCTCTATCCTATCCTCTCCTCTATCCTATCCTCTCTTCTATCCTATCCTATCCTATCCTCTATCCTATCCTATCCTCTATCCTATCCTATCCTCTATCCTATCCTCTCCTCTATCCTATCCTCTCTTCTATCCTATCCTATCCTATCCTCTATCCTATCCTATCTTCTATCCTATCCTATCCTCTATCCTATCCTATCCTCTATCCTATCCTATCCTCTATCCTATCCTATCCTCTTTCCTATCCTATCCTCTATCCTATCCTATCCTCTACGTTATCCTGTTCTCAATACTCTCCTATAGTCCATCCTATCCTATCCTCTATCCTATCCTATCGTCTATCCTAGCCTATCCTCTATCGTATCCTATCCTCTATCCTATCCTATCCTCTATCCTATCCTATCCTCTATCCTATCCTATCCTCTATCCTATCCTATCCTCTATCCTATCCTATCCTCTATCCTATCCTATCCTCTATCCTATCCTATCCTCTATCCTATCCTATCCTCTATCGTGTAATCTATCCTCAATCCTATCCTCTATCCTATCCTATTCTCTATCCTATCCTATCCTCTATCGTCTCCTATCTTCTATCCTATCCAATCCCCTATACTATCCTCTATCCTGTCCTATTCTCTATCCTATCCTCTATCCTATCCTATCCTCTATCCTATCCTATCCTCTATCCTATCCTATCCTCTATCCTCCATCCTATCCTATCCTCTATCCAATCCTACCCTCAATCCTATCCTATCCTCCATCCTATCCTCTATCCTATCATATCCTCTATCATGTCCTATCCTATCCTCTATCCAATCCTACCCTCAATCCTATCCTCTCCTCTATCCTATCCTCTCATCTATCCTATCCTATCCTATCCTCTATCCTATCCTATCCTCTATCCTATCCTATCCTCTATCCTATCCTATCCTCTATCCTATCCTATCCTCTATCCTATCCTATCCTCTATCCTATCCTATCCTCTATCCTATCCTATCCTCTATCCTATCCTATCCTCTATCCTATCCTATCCTCTATCCTATCCTCTATCCTATCCTCTATCCTATCTTAACATCTATCCTATCCTATCCTCTATCCTATCCTATCCTCTATCCTATCCTATCCTCTATCCTATCCTATCCTCTATCGTATCCTGTCATCTATCCTATCCAATCCTCTATCCTATCCTCTATCCTATCCTATCCTCAATCCTATCCCATCTTCAGTCCTATCCTATCCTCTATCCTATCCTATCCTCTATCCTATCCTATCCTCTATCCTATCCTATCCTCTATCCTATCCTATCCTCTATCCTATCCTATCCTCTATCCTATCCTCTATCCTATCCTATCCTCTATCCTATCCTATCCTCTATCCTATCCTCTCCTCTATCGTGTAATCTATCCTCAATCCTATCCTCTATCCTATCCTATTCTCTATCCTATCCTATCCTCTATTCTATCCTATCCTCTATCCTATCCTATCCTCTATCCTATCCTATCCTCCATCCTATCCTATCCTCTATCCTATCCTATCCTCTATCCTATCCTATCCTCTATCCTATCCTATCCTCTATCCTATCCTATCCTCTATCCTATCCTATCCTCTATCCTATCCTATCCTCTATCGTGTAATCTATCCTCAATCCTATCCTCTATCCTATCCTATTCTCTATCCTATCCTATCCTCTATCGTCTCCTATCTTCTATCCTATCCAATCCAGTATACTATCCTCTATCCTGTCCTATTCTCTATCCTATCCTCTATCCTATCCTATCCTCTATCCTATCCTATCCTCTATCCTATCCTATCCTCTATCCTATCCTATCCTCTATCCTCTATCCTATCCTATCCTCTATCCTGTCCCATACTCTATCCTATTCTATCCTCTATCCTATCATATCCTATACTCTATCCTATACTATCCTCTATCCTATCCTATCCTCTATCCTATCCAATCTTCTATCCTATCCTATCCTCAATCCTATCCTGCAACCTATCCAATCCACTATGCTATCCTATCCTCTATCCTATCCTATCCTCTATCCTATCCTCTATCCTATCCTCTATCCTATCCTCTCCTCTATCCTATCCTCTCTTCTATCCTATCCTATCCTATCCTCTATCCTATCCTATCCTCTATCCTATCCTATCCTCTATCCTATCCTATCCTCTATCCTATCCTATCCTCTATCCTATCCTATCCTCTATCCTATCCTCTATCCCATCCTATACTCAATCCTATCCTATACTGTATTATATCCTATCCTCTTTCCTATCCTCTATCATATCGTATCCTCTATCCTATCATATCCGCTATCCTATCCTATCCTCTATCCTATCCTATCGTCTATCCTATCCAATACTCTATCCTATCCTGTCCTCTATCCTATCCTATACTCTGTCCTTTCCTATCCTCTATCCTATTGTATCCTCTATCCTATCCCATCCTCTATCCTATCCTATCCTCTATCCTATCCCATCCTCTATCCTATCCTATCCTCTATCCTATCATAACCTATACTCTATCCTATACTATCCTCTATCCTATCCTACCCTCTATCCTATCCAATCTTGTATCCTATCCTATCCTGAATCCTATCCTGCATCCTATCCAATCCACTATGCTATCCTATCCTCTATCCTATCCTCTCTTCTATCCTATCCTATCCTATCCTCTATCCTATCCTATCCTCTATCCTATCATATCCTCTATCCTATCCTATCCTCTATCCTATCGTATCCTCTATCCTAGCCTATCCTCTATCGTATCCTATCCTCTATCCTATCCTATCCTCTATCCTATCCTATCCTCTATCCTATCCTATCCTCTATCGTGTAATCTATCCTCAATCCTATCCTCTATCCTATCCTATTCTCTATCCTATCCTATCCTCTATCCTATCCTATCCCCTATCCTATCCTATCCTCTATCCTATCCTATCCTCTATCCTATCCTATCCTCTATCCTCTATCCTCTATCCTCTATCCTCTATCCTATCCTATCCTCTATCCTATCCTATCGTCTATCCTATCCTACCCTCTATCCTATCCTATCCTCTATCCTATCCTATCCTCTATCCTATCCTATCCTCTATCCTATCCTATCCTCTATCCTATCCTATCCTCTATCCTATCCTATCCTCTATCCTATCCTATCCTCTATCCTATCCTATCCTCTATAGTGTCCTATCCTCTATCCTATCCTATCCTCTATCCTATCCTATCATCTATCCTATCCTATTCTCTATCTTATCCTATCCTCTATCCTATCCTATCCTCTATCCTATCCTATCCTCTATCCTATCCTATCCTCTATCCTATCCTATCCTCTATCCTATCCTATCCTCTATCCTATCCTATCCTCTATCCTATCCTATCCTCTATCCTATCCCATTCTCTATCCTATCCTATCCTCTATCCTATCCTATCCTGTATCCTATCCAAATTCTACCCTACCCTCTATCCTATCCTATCCTCTATCCTATCCTATCCTCTATCCTATACTATCCTCTATCCTATCCTATCCTCTATCCTATCCTATCGTCTATCCTATCCTATCCTCTATCCTATCCTATCCTCTATCCTGTCCTATCCTCTATCCTATCCTATTCTCTATCCTATCCTATCCCCTATCGTATCCTATCCTCTATCCTATCCTATCCTATCCTCTATCCTATCCTATCCTCTATCCTATACTATCCTCTATCCTATCCTATTCTCTATCTTATCCTATCCTCTATCCTATCATAACCTATACTCTATCCTATACTATCCTCTATCCTATCCTACCCTCTATCCTATCCAATCTTGTATCCTATCCTATCCTGAATCCTATCCTGCATCCTATCCAATCCACTATGCTATCCTATCCTCTATCCTATCCTCTCCTCTATCCTATCCTCTCTTCTATCATATCCTATCCTATCCTCTATCCTATCCTATCCTCTATCCTATCATATCCTCTATCCTATCCTATCCTCTATCCTATCCTATCCTCTATCCTAGCCTATCCTCTATCGTATCCTATCCTCTATCCTATCCTATCCTCTATCCTATCCTATCCTCTATCCTATCCTATCCTCTATCGTGTAATCTATCCTCAATCCTATCCTCTATCCTATCCTATCCTCTATCCTATCCTATCATCTATCCTATCCTATTCTCTATCTTATCCTATCCTCTATCCTATCCTATCCTCTATCCTATCCTATCCTCTATCCTATCCTATCCTCTATCCTATCCTATCCTCTATCCTATACTATCCTCTATCCTATCCTATTCTCTATCTTATCCTATCCTCTATCCTATCATAACCTATACTCTATCCTATACTATCCTCTATCCTATCCTACCCTCTATCCTATCCAATCTTGTATCCTATCCTATCCTGAATCCTATCCTGCATCCTATCCAATCCACTATGCTATCCTATCCTCTATCCTATCCTCTCCTCTATCCTATCCTCTCTTCTATCCTATCCTATCCTATCCTCTATCCTATCCTATCCTCTATCCTATCCTATTCTCTATCCTATCCTATCCACTATCCTATCCTCTATCCTATCCTATACTCTATCCTATCCTATCCTCTATCCTATCCTATCCTCTATCCTATCCTATCCACTATCCTATCCTATCCTCTATCCTATCCTCTACCCTATCCTATCCTCTATCCTATCCTATCCTCTATCGTCTCCTATCCTCTATCCTATCCAATCCCCTATACTATCCTCTATCCTGTCCTATTCTCTATCCTATCCTCTATCCTATCCTATCCTCTATCTTATCCTATCCTCTATCCTATCCTATCCTCTATCCTATCGTATCCTCTATCCTATCCCATCCTCTAACCTATCCTATCCTATTAACTATCCTATACTATCCTCTAACATATCCTAACCTGTACCCTATCCTATCCTGTATCCTATCCAATCTTCTATCCTATCCTATCGTCAATCCTATCCTGCATCCTATCCAATCCACTATGCTACCCTATCCTCTATCCTATCGTATCCTCTATCCTATCCCATCCTCTATCCTATCATATCCTCTGTCCTGTCCTATCCTCTATCCTATCCTATCCTCTATCCTATCGTATCCTCTATCCTATCCTATCCTCTATCCTATCCTATCCTCTATCCTATCCTATCCTCTATCCTATCCTATCCTCTATCGTATAATCTATCCTCAATCCTATCCTCTATCCTATACTATCCTCTATCCTATCCTATCCTCTATCCTATTCTATCCTCTATCCTCTATCCTATACTATCCTCTATCCTATCCTATCCTGCATCCTATCCAATCCACTATGCTATCCTATCCTCTATCCTATCGTATCCTCTATCCTATCCCATCCTCTATCCTATCATATCCTCTGTCCTGTCCTATCCTCCATCCTATCCTATCCTCTATCCAATCCTACCCTCAATCCTATCCTATCCTCCATCCTATCCTCTATCCTATCATATCCTCTATCCTGTCCTATCCTCTATCCTATCCTATCCTATATCCTATCCTATTCTCTATCCTATATCGTATCCTATTCTCTATCCTCTATCCTATCCTATCCACTATCCTATCCTATCCTCTATCCTATCTTCTATCCTATCCTATCCTCAATCCTATCGTATCCACTATCCTATAATATCCTCTACCCTATACTCTATGCAATCCTATCCTATCCTCTATCCTATCCTATCCTCTATCCTATCCTATCCTCTATCCTATCCTATCCTCTATCCTATCCTATCCTCTATCCTATCCTATCCTCTATCCTATCCTATCCTCTATCCTATCCTATCCTCTATCCTATCCTATCCTCTATCCTATCCTATCCTCTATCCTATCCTCTATCCTATCCTCTATCCTATCTTAACATCTATCCTATCCTATCCTCTATCCTATCCTATCCTCTATCCTATCCTATCCTCTATCGTATCCTGTCATCTATCCTATCCAATCCTCTATCCTATCCTCTATCCTATCCTATCCTCAATCCTATCCCATCTTCAGTCCTATCCTATCCTCTACCCTATCCTATCCTCTATCCTATCCTATCCTCTATCCTATCCTATCCTCTATCCTATCCTATCCTCTATCCTATCCTATCCTCTATCCTATCCTATCCTCTATCCTATCCTATCCTCTATCCTATCCTACGCTCTATCCTATCCTATCCTCTATCCTATCCTCTATCCTATCCTATCCTCTATCCTATCCTATCCTCTATCCTATCCTCTCCTCTATCCTATCCTCTCTTCTATCCTATCCTATCCTATCCTCTATCCTATCCTATCCTCTATCCTATCCTATCCTCTATCCTATCCTATCCTCTATCCTATCCTATCCTCTATCCTATCCTATCCTCTATCCTATCCTATCCTCTATCCTATCCTATCCTCTATCCTATCCTATCCTCTATCTTATCCTATCCTCTATCCTATCCTATCCTCTATCCTATCCTCTATCCTATCCTCTATCCTATCTTAACATCTATCCTATCCTATCCTCTATCCTATCCTATCCTCTATCCTATCCTATCCTCTATCGTATCCTGTCATCTATCCTATCCAATCCTCTATCCTATCCTCTATCCTATCCTATCCTCAATCCTATCCCATCTTCAGTCCTATCCTATCCTCTACCCTATCCTATCCTCTATCCTATCCTATCCTCTATCCTATCCTATCCTCTATCCTATCCTATCCTCTATCCTATCCTATCCTCTATCCTATCCTCTCCTCTATCCTATCCTCTCTTCTATCCTATCCTATCCTATCCTCTATCCTATCCTATCCTCTATCCTATCCTATCCTCTATTCTATCCTATCCTCTATCCTATCCTATCCTCTATCCTATCCTATCCTCCATCCTATCCTATCCTCTATCCTATCCTATCCTCTATCCTATCCTATCCTCTATCCTATCCTATCCTCTTTCCTATCCTATCCTCTATCCTATCCTATCCTCTACGTTATCCTATTCTCAATACTCTCCTATAGTCCATCCTATCCTATCCTCTATCCTATCCTATCCTCTACGTTATCCTATTCTCAATACTCTCCTATAGTCCATCCTATCCTATCCTCTATCCTATCCTATCGTCTATCCTAGCCTATCCTCTATCGTATCCTATCCTCTATCCTATCCTATCCTCTATCCTATCCTATCCTCTATCCTATCCTATCCTCTATCCTATCCTATCCTCTATCCTATCCTATCCTCTATCCTATCCTATCCTCTATCCTATCCTATCCTCTATCGTGTAATCTATCCTCAATCCTATCCTCTATCCTATCCTATTCTCTATCCTATCCTATCCTCTATCGTCTCCTATCTTCTATCCTATCCAATCCCCTATACTATCCTCTATCCTGTCCTATTCTCTATCCTATCCTCTATCCTATCCTATCCTCTATCCTATCCTATCCTCTATCCTATCCTATCCTCTGTCCTCCATCCTATCCTATCCTCTATCCAATCCTACCCTCAATCCTATCCTATCCTCCATCCTATCCTCTATCCTATCATATCCTCTATCCTGTCCTATCCTATCCTCTATCCAATCCTACCCTCAATCCTATCCTCTCCTCTATCCTATCCTCTCATCTATCCTATCCTATCCTATCCTCTATCCTATCCTATCCTCTATCCTATCCTATCCTCTATCCTATCCTATCCTCTATCCTATCCTATCCTCTATCCTATCCTATCCTCTATCCTATCCTATCCTCTATCCTATCCTATCCTCTATCCTATCCTATCCTCTATCCTATCCTCTATCCTATCCTCTATCCTATCTTAACATCTATCCTATCCTATCCTCTATCCTATCCTATCCTCTATCCTATCCTATCCTCTATCGTATCCTGTCATCTATCCTATCCAATCCTCTATCCTATCCTCTATCCTATCCTATCCTCAATCCTATCCCATCTTCAGTCCTATCCTATCCTCTATCCTATCCTATCCTCTATCCTATCCTATCCTCTATCCTATCCTATCCTCTATCCTATCCTATCCTCTATCCTATCCTATCCTCTATCCTATCCTATCCTCTATCCTATCCTATCCTCTATCCTATCCTCTATCCTATCCTATCCTCTATCCTATCCTATCCTCTATCCTATCCTCTCCTCTATCGTGTAATCTATCCTCAATCCTATCCTCTATCCTATCCTATTCTCTATCCTATCCTATCCTCTATTCTATCCTATCCTCTATCCTATCCTATCCTCTATCCTATCCTATCCTCCATCCTATCCTATCCTCTATCCTATCCTATCCTCTATCCTATCCTATCCTCTATCCTATCCTATCCTCTATCCTATCCTATCCTCTATCCTATCCTATCCTCTATCCTATCCTATCCTCTATCGTGTAATCTATCCTCAATCCTATCCTCTATCCTATCCTATTCTCTATCCTATCCTATCCTCTATCCTATCCTATCCTCTATCCTATCCCATCCTCTATCCTATCCTATCCTCTATCCTATCATAACCTATACTCTATCCTATCCTATCCTCAATCCTATCCTGCAACCTATCCAATCCACTATGCTATCCTATCCTCTATCCTATCCTATCCTCTATCCTATCCTCTATCCTATCCTCTATCCTATCCTCTCCTCTATCCTATCCTCTCTTCTATCCTATCCTATCCTATCCTCTATCCTATCCTATCCTCTATCCTATCCTATCCTCTATCCTATCCTATCCTCTATCCTATCCTATCCTCTATCCTATCCTCTATCCCATCCTATACTCAATCCTATCCTATACTGTATTATATCCTATCCTCTTTCCTATCCTCTATCATATCGTATCCTCTATCCTATCCTATCCGCTATCCTATCCTATCCTCTATCCTATCCTATCGTCTATCCTATCCAATACTCTATCCTATCCTGTCCTCTATCCTATCCTATACTCTGTCCTTTCCTATCCTCTATCCTATTGTATCCTCTATCCTATCCCATCCTCTATCCTATCCTATCCTCTATCCTATCCCATCCTCTATCCTATCCTATCCTCTATCCTATCATAACCTATACTCTATCCTATACTATCCTCTATCCTATCCTACCCTCTATCCTATCCAATCTTGTATCCTATCCTATCCTGAATCCTATCCTGCATCCTATCCAATCCACTATGCTATCCTATCCTCTATCCTATCCTCTCTTCTATCCTATCCTATCCTATCCTCTATCCTATCCTATCCTCTATCCTATCATATCCTCTATCCTATCCTATCCTCTATCCTATCGTATCCTCTATCCTAGCCTATCCTCTATCGTATCCTATCCTCTATCCTATCCTATCCTCTATCCTATCCTATCCTCTATCCTATCCTATCCTCTATCCTATCCTATCCTCTATCGTGTAATCTATCCTCAATCCTATCCTCTATCCTATCCTATTCTCTATCCTATCCTATCCTCTATCCTATCCTATCCCCTATCCTATCCTATCCTCTATCCTATCCTATCCTCTATCCTATCCTATCCTCTATCCTCTATCCTCTATCCTCTATCCTATCCTATCCTCTATCCTATCCTATCGTCTATCCTATCCTACCCTCTATCCTATCCTATCCTCTATCCTATCCTATCCTCTATCCTATCCTATCCTCTATCCTATCCTATCCTCTATCCTATCCTATCCTCTATCCTATCCTATCCTCTATCCTATCCTATCCTCTATAGTGTCCTATCCTCTATCCTATCCTATCCTCTATCCTATCCTATCATCTATCCTATCCTATTCTCTATCTTATCCTATCCTCTATCCTATCCTATCCTCTATCCTATGCTATCCTCTATCCTATCCTATCCTCTATCCTATCCTATCCTCTATCCTATCCTATCCTCTATCCTATCCTATCCTCTATCCTATCCTATCCTCTATCCTATCCCATTCTCTATCCTATCCTATCCTCTATCCTATCCTATCCTGTATCCTATCCAAATTCTACCCTACCCTCTATCCTATCCTATCCTCTATCCTATCCTATCCTCTATCCTATACTATCCTCTATCCTATCCTATCCTCTATCCTATCCTATCGTCTATCCTATCCTATCCTCTATCCTATCCTATCCTCTATCCTGTCCTATCCTCTATCCTATCCTATTCTCTATCCTATCCTATCCCCTATCGTATCCTATCCTCTATCCTATCCTATCCTCTATCCTATCCTATCCAATACCCTATCCTATCCTCTATCCCATCCCATACTCAATCCTATCCTATACTGTATTATATCCTATCCTCTTTCCTATCCTCTATCATATCGTATCCTCTATCCTATCCTATACTCTACCCTATAATATCCTCTATCCTATCCTCTTCTCTATCCTATCCTATCCTGTATCCTATCCGAATTCTACCCTACCCTCTATCCTATCCTATCCTCTATGCTATCCTCTATCCTATCCTATCCTCTATCCTATCCTATCCTATCCTCTATCCTATCCTATCCTATCCTCTATCCTATCCTATCCTCTATCCTATCCTCTATCCTATCCTATTCTCTATCCTATCCTATCCTCTATCCTATCCTATCCTCTATCCTATCCTCTCCTCTATCGTGTAATCTATCCTCAATCCTATCCTCTATCCTATCCTATTCTCTATCCTATCCTATCCTCTATTCTATCCTATCCTCTATCCTATCCTATCCTCTATCCTATCCTATCCTCCATCCTATCCTATCCTCTATCCTATCCTATCCTCTATCCTATCCTATCCTCTATCCTATCCTATCCTCTATCCTATCCTATCCTCTATCCTATCCTATCCTCTATCCTATCCTATCCTCTATCGTGTAATCTATCCTCAATCCTATCCTCTATCCTATCCTATTCTCTATCCTATCCTATCCTCTATCCTATCCTATCCTCTATCCTATCCCATCCTCTATCCTATCCTATCCTCTATCCTATCATAACCTATACTCTATCCTATCCTATCCTCAATCCTATCCTGCAACCTATCCAATCCACTATGCTATCCTATCCTCTATCCTATCCTATCCTCTATCCTATCCTCTATCCTATCCTCTATCCTATCCTCTCCTCTATCCTATCCTCTCTTCTATCCTATCCTATCCTATCCTCTATCCTATCCTATCCTCTATCCTATCCTATCCTCTATCCTATCCTATCCTCTATCCTATCCTATCCTCTATCCTATCCTCTATCCCATCCTATACTCAATCCTATCCTATACTGTATTATATCCTATCCTCTTTCCTATCCTCTATCATATCGTATCCTCTATCCTATCCTATCCGCTATCCTATCCTATCCTCTATCCTATCCTATCGTCTATCCTATCCAATACTCTATCCTATCCTGTCCTCTATCCTATCCTATACTCTGTCCTTTCCTATCCTCTATCCTATTGTATCCTCTATCCTATCCCATCCTCTATCCTATCCTATCCTCTATCCTATCCCATCCTCTATCCTATCCTATCCTCTATCCTATCATAACCTATACTCTATCCTATACTATCCTCTATCCTATCCTACCCTCTATCCTATCCAATCTTGTATCCTATCCTATCCTGAATCCTATCCTGCATCCTATCCAATCCACTATGCTATCCTATCCTCTATCCTATCCTCTCTTCTATCCTATCCTATCCTATCCTCTATCCTATCCTATCCTCTATCCTATCATATCCTCTATCCTATCCTATCCTCTATCCTATCGTATCCTCTATCCTAGCCTATCCTCTATCGTATCCTATCCTCTATCCTATCCTATCCTCTATCCTATCCTATCCTCTATCCTATCCTATCCTCTATCCTATCCTATCCTCTATCGTGTAATCTATCCTCAATCCTATCCTCTATCCTATCCTATTCTCTATCCTATCCTATCCTCTATCCTATCCTATCCCCTATCCTATCCTATCCTCTATCCTATCCTATCCTCTATCCTATCCTATCCTCTATCCTCTATCCTCTATCCTCTATCCTATCCTATCCTCTATCCTATCCTATCGTCTATCCTATCCTACCCTCTATCCTATCCTATCCTCTATCCTATCCTATCCTCTATCCTATCCTATCCTCTATCCTATCCTATCCTCTATCCTATCCTATCCTCTATCCTATCCTATCCTCTATCCTATCCTATCCTCTATAGTGTCCTATCCTCTATCCTATCCTATCCTCTATCCTATCCTATCATCTATCCTATCCTATTCTCTATCTTATCCTATCCTCTATCCTATCCTATCCTCTATCCTATGCTATCCTCTATCCTATCCTATCCTCTATCCTATCCTATCCTCTATCCTATCCTATCCTCTATCCTATCCTATCCTCTATCCTATCCTATCCTCTATCCTATCCCATTCTCTATCCTATCCTATCCTCTATCCTATCCTATCCTGTATCCTATCCAAATTCTACCCTACCCTCTATCCTATCCTATCCTCTATCCTATCCTATCCTCTATCCTATACTATCCTCTATCCTATCCTATCCTCTATCCTATCCTATCGTCTATCCTATCCTATCCTCTATCCTATCCTATCCTCTATCCTGTCCTATCCTCTATCCTATCCTATTCTCTATCCTATCCTATCCCCTATCGTATCCTATCCTCTATCCTATCCTATCCTCTATCCTATCCTATCCAATACCCTATCCTATCCTCTATCCCATCCCATACTCAATCCTATCCTATACTGTATTATATCCTATCCTCTTTCCTATCCTCTATCATATCGTATCCTCTATCCTATCCTATACTCTACCCTATAATATCCTCTATCCTATCCTCTTCTCTATCCTATCCTATCCTGTATCCTATCCGAATTCTACCCTACCCTCTATCCTATCCTATCCTCTATGCTATCCTCTATCCTATCCTATCCTCTATCCTATCCTATCCTATCCTCTATCCTATCCTATCCTATCCTCTATCCTATCCTATCCTCTATCCTATCCTCTATCCTATCCTATTCTCTATCCTATCCTATCCTCTATCCTATCCTATCCCCTATCCTATCCTATCCTCTATCCTATCCTCTATCCTATCCTCTATCCTATCCTATCCTCTATCCTCTATCCTCTATCCTATCCTATCCTCTATCCTATCCTATCTTCTATCCTATCCAATCCCATATCCATCCTCTAACCCATCCTATACTCAATCCTATCCTATACTGTATTATATCCTATCCTCTTTCCTACCCTCTATCATATCGTATCCTCTATCCTATCCTATCCTCTACTCTATAATATCCTCTATCCTATCCCATTCTCTATCCTATCCTATCCTCTATCCTATCCTATCCTGTATCCTATCCAAATTCTACCCTACCCTCTATCCTATCCTATCCTCTATCCTATCCTATCCTCTATCCTATACTATCCTCTATCCTATCCTATCCTCTATCCTATCCTATCCTCTATCCTATCCTATCCTCTATCCTATCCTATCCTCTATCCTATCCTATCCTCTATCCTATCCTATCCTCTATACTGTCCTATCCTCTATCCTATCCTATCCTCTATCCTATCCTATCCTCTATCCTATCCTATTCTCTATCCTATCCTATCCTCTATCCTATCCTATCCTCTATCCTATCCTATCCTCTATCCTATCCTATCCTCTATCCTGTCCTATCCTCTATCCCATCCTAAACTCTATCCTATAATATCATCTATCCTATCCCATCCTCTATCCTATCCTATCGTCTATCGTATAATATCCTCTATCCTATCCTATCCTCTATCCTATAATATCCTCTATCCTATCCTATCCTCTATCCTATCCTCTCCTCTATCCTATCCTATCCTCTATCCTATCCTATCCTCTATCCTATCCTATCCTCTATCCTATCCTATTCTCTATCCTATCCTATCCTCTATCCTATCCCGTCCCCTATCCTATCCTATCCTCTATCCTATCCTCTATCCTATCCTATTCTCTATCCTAGCCTATCCCCTATCCGATCCTATCCTCTATCCTATCCTATCTTCTATCCTATCCAATCCCATATCCATCCTCTAACCCATCCTATACTCAATCCTATCCTATACTGTATTATATCCTATCCTCTTTCCTATCCTCTATCATATCGTATCCTCTATCCTATCCTATCCTCTACTCTATAATATCCTCTATCCTATCCCATTCTCTATCCTATCCTATCCTCTATCCTATCCTATCCTGTATCCTATCCAAATTCTACCCTACCCTCTATCCTATCCAATCCTCTATCCTGTCCTATCCTCTATCCTATGCTACCCTCTATCCTATAATATCCTATATCCTATCCTATCATCTATCCTATCGTATCCTCTATCCTATCGTATCCTCTTTCCTATCCCATCCTCTATCCTATCATATCCTCAATCCTTTCCCATACTATATACTATCCTACCCTCTGTCCTATCCTGTATTCTATCCTATCCTATCCTGTATTCTATCCTATCCTATCCTCTATCCTATAATATCATCCATCCTATCCTATTCCCTATCCTATCCTATCCTCTATCCTATCCTATCCTCTATCCTATCCTATCCTCTATCCTATCCTATCCTATCCTTCATCCTATCCTATCCTATCCTATCCTGTAATCTATCCTATCCTATCCTATCCTCTATCCTATCCTATCCTCTATCAGATCCTATCCTCTATCCTATCCTATCCTCTATCCTATCCTAACCTCTATCCTATCCTATCCTCTATCCTATCCTATCCTCTATCCTATCCTACCCTGTATCGTATAATCTATCCTCAATCCTATACTGTGTCCTATACTATTCTCTATCCTATCCTATCCTCTATCCTATCCTATCCTCTATCGTCTCCTATCATCTATCCTATGAAGTCCCCTATACTATCCTGTCCTATTCTCTATCCTATCCTCTATCCTTTCCTATCCTCTATCCTATCCTATCCTCTATCCTATCCTATCCTGTATCGTATAATCTATCCTCAATCCTATCCTCTGTCCTATACTATTCTCTATCCTATCCTATCCTCTATCGTCTCCTATCTTCTGTCCTATCCAATCCCCTATACTATCCTCTATCCTGTCCTATTCTCTATCCTATCCTCTATCCTATCCTATCCTCTATCTTATCGTATCCTCTATCCTATCCCATCCTCTATCCTATTCTATCCTCTATCCCATCCTATCCTATTCTCTATCCTATACTATCCTCTATCCTATACTATCCTCTATCCTATCCTATCCTCTATCCTATCCTATCCTCTATCCTCTATCCTATCCTATCCTCTATCCTATCCCATCCTCTATCCTATCCTATCCTCTATCCTATCATATCCTATACTCTATCCTGTACTATTCTCTATCCTATCCTATCCTGTATCCTATCCAATCTTCTATCCTATCCTATCCTCAATCCTATCCTGCATCCTATCCAATCCACTATGCTATCCTATCCTCTATCCTATCGTATCCTCTATCCTATCCCATCCTCTATCCTATCATATCCTCTGTCCTGTCCTATCCTCTATCCTATCCTATCCTCTATCCTATCCTATCCTCTACCCTATCCTATTCTCCATTCTATCCTATAGTCCATCCTATCCTATCCGCTATCCTATCCTATCCTCTATCCTATCCTATCGTCTATCCTATCCAATCCCCTATCCTAACATCTATCCTATCCTACCCTCTATCCTATCCTATCCTCTATCCTATCCTACCCTCTATCCTATCCAATACCCTATCCTATCCTCTATCCCATCCTATACTCAATCCTATCCTATACTGTATTATATCCTATCCTCTTTCCTATCCTCTATCATATCGTATCCTCTATCCTATCCTATCCTCTACCCTACAATATCCTGTATCCTATCCTCTTCTCTATCCTATCCTATCCTGTATCCTATCAAAATTCTACCCTACCCTCTATCCTATCCTATCCTCTATCCTATCCTATCCTGTATCCTATCCTATCCTCTATCCTATCCTATCCTGTATCCTATCCTATCTTCTATCCTATCCTATCCTCTATCCTATCCTATCCTTTATCCTATCCAATACCCTATCCTATCCTCTATCCCATCCTATACTCAATCCTATCCTATACTGTATTATATCCTATCCTCTATCCTATCCTCTATCATATCGTATCCTCTATCCTATCCTATCCTCTACCCTATAATATCCTCTATCCTATCCTCTTCTCTATCCTATCCTATCCTGTATCCTATACAAATTCTACCCTACCCTCTATCCTATCCTATCCTCTATCCTATCCTCTATCCTATCCTACCCTCTATCCTAACCTATCCTCTATTCTATCCTATCCTCTATCCTATCCTATCTTCTATCCTGTCCTATCCTCTATCCTATCCTAAACTCTATCCTATAATATCATCTATCCTATCCCATCCTCTATCCTATCCTATCGTCTATCGTATAATATCCTCTATCCTATCCTATCCTCTATCCTATAATATCCTCTATCCTATCCTATCCTCTATCCTATCCTATTCTCTATCCTATCCTATACTCTATCCTATCCTATCCCCTATCCTATCCTATCCTCTATCCTATCCTCTATCCTATCCTATCCTCTATCCTATCCTATCCTCTATCCTATCCTATCCTCTATCCTGTCCTAAACTCTATCCTATAATATCATCTATCCTATCCCATCCTCTATCCTATCCTATCGTCTATCGTATAATATCCTCTATCCTATAATATCCTGTATTCTATCCAATCCTCTATGCTGCCCTATCCTCTATCCTATGCTACCCTCTATCCTATAATATCCTATATCATATCATATCATCTATCCTATCGTATCCTCTATCCTATCGTATCCTCTTTCCTATCCCATCCTCTATCCTATCATATCCTCAATCCTATCCCATACTATATACTATCCTACCCTCTGTCCTATCCTGTATTCTATCCTATCCTATCCTCTATCCTATAATATCATCTATCCTATCCTATTCCCTATCCTATCCTATCCTCTATCCTATCCTATCCTCTATCCTATCCTATCCTCTATCCTATCCTATCCTCTATCCTATCCTATCCTCTATCCTATCCTATCCTCTATCCTATCCTATCCTCTATCCTATCCTCTATCCTATCCTATTCTCTATCCTATCCTATCCTCTATCCTATCCTATCCCCTATCCTATCCTATCCTCTATCCTATCCTATCCTCTATCCTTTATCCTCTATCCTATAATATCCTCTATCCTATCCTATCTTCTATCCTATCCAATCCCATATCCATCCTCTAACCCATCCTATACTCAATCCTATCCTATGCTGTATTATATCCTATCCCCTTTCCTATCCTCTATCATATCGTATCCTCTATCCTATCCTATCCTCTACTCTATAATATCCTCTATCCTATCCCATTCTCTATCCTATCCTATCCTCTATCCTATCCTATCCTGTATCCTATCCAAATTCTACCCTACCCTCTATCCTATCCTATCCTCTATCCTATCCTATCCTCTATCCTATACTATCCTCTATCCTATCCTATCCTCTATCCTATCCTATCCTCTATCCTATCCTATCCTCTATCCTATCCTATCCTCTATACTGTGCTATCCTCTATCCTATCCTATCCTCTATCCTATCCTATCCTCTATCCTATCCTATTCTCTATCCTATCCTATCCTCTATCCTATCCTATCCTCTATCCTATCCTATCCTCTATCCTATCCTATCCTCTATCCTGTCCTATCCTCTATCCTATCCTAAACTCTATCCTATAATATCATCTATCCTATCCCATCCTCTATCCTATCCTATCGTCTATCGTATAATATCCTCTATCCTATCCTATCCTCTATCCTATAATATCCTCTATCCTATCCTATCCTCTATCCTATCCTCTCCTCTATCCTATCCTATCCTCTATCCTATCCTATCCTCTATCGTCTCCTATCTTCTGCCCTATCCAATCCCCTATACTATCCTCTATCCTGTCCTATTCTCTATCCTATCCTCTATCCTATCCTATCCTCTATCTTATCCTATCCTATATCCTATCCTATCCTCTATCCTATCGTATCCTCTATCCTATCCCATCCTCTATCCTATTCTATCCTCTATCCTATCCTATCCTATTCTCTATCCTATACTATCCTCTATCCTATACTATCCTCTATCCTATCCTATCCTCTATCCTATCCTATCCTCTATCCTATCCTATCCTCTATCCTCTATCCTATCCTATCCTCTATCCTATCCCATCCTCTATCCTATCATATCCTATACTCTATCCTGTACTATTCTCTATCCTATCCTATCCTGTATCCTATCCAATCTTCTATCCTATCCTATCCTCAATCCTATCCTGCATCCTAACCAATCCACTATGCTATCCTATCCTCTATCCTATCGTATCCTCTATCCTATCCCATCCTCTATCCTATCATATCCTCTGTCCTGTCCTATACTCTATCCTATCCTATCCTCTATCCTATCCTATCCTCTATCCTATCGTATCCTCTATCCTATCCCATCCTCTATCCTATCCTATCCTCTATCATATCCTATCCTATTCTCTACCCTATACTATCCCCAAACCTATCCTATCCTTTACCCTATCCTATCCTGTATCCTATCCCATCCGCTATCCTATCCTATTGTCTATCATATAATATCCTCTATCCTATCCAATCCTCTATCCTATCCTATCCTCAATCCTATCCTGCATCCTATCCAATCCACTATGCTATCTTATCCTCTATCCTATCGTATCCTCTATCCTATCGTATACTCTGTCCTGTCCTATCCTCTATCCTATCCTATCCTCTATCCTATCCTATCCTCTACCCTACAATATCCTGTATCCTATCCTCTTCTCTATCCTATCCTATCCTGTATCCTATCCAAATTCTACCCTACCCTCTATCCTATCCTATCCTCTATCCTATCCTATCCTGTATCCTATCCTATCCTCTATCCTATCCTATCCTGTATCCTATCCTATCTTCTATCCTATCCTATCCTCTATCCTATCCTATCCTTTATCCTATCCTCTCCTCTATCCTATCCTATCCTCTATCCTATCCTATCCTCTATCGTCTCCTATCTTCTGTCCTATCCAATCCCCTATACTATCCTCTATCCTGTCCTATTCTCTATCCTATCCTCTATCCTATCCTATCCTCTATCTTATCCTATCCTATATCCTATCCTATCCTCTATCCTATCGTATCCTCTATCCTATCCCATCCTCTATCCTATTCTATCCTCTATCCTATCCTATCCTATTCTCTATCCTATACTATCCTCTATCCTATACTATCCTCTATCCTATCCTATCCTCTATCCTGTCCTATCCTCTATCCTATCCTAAACTCTATCCTATAATATCATCTATCCTATCCCATCCTCTATCCTATCCTATCGTCTATCGTATAATATCCTCTATCCTATCCTATCCTCTATCCTATAATATCCTCTATCCTATCCTATCCTCTATCCTATCCTCTCCTCTATCCTATCCTATCCTCTATCCTATCCTATCCTCTATCGTCTCCTATCTTCTGTCCTATCCAATCCCCTATACTATCCTCTATCCTGTCCTATTCTCTATCCTATCCTCTATCCTATCCTATCCTCTATCTTATCCTATCCTATATCCTATCCTATCCTCTACCCTATCGTATCCTCTATCCTATCCCATCCTCTATCCTATTCTATCCTCTATCCTATCCTATCCTATTCTCTATCCTATACTATCCTCTATCCTATACTATCCTCTATCCTATCCTATCCTCTATCCTATCCTATCCTCTATCCTATCCTATCCTCTATCCTCTATCCTATCCTATCCTCTATCCTATCCCATCCTCTATCCTATCATATCCTATACTCTATCCTGTACTATTCTCTATCCTATCCTATCCTGTATCCTATCCAATCTTCTATCCTATCCTATCCTCAATCCTATCCTGCATCCTAACCAATCCACTATGCTATCCTATCCTCTATCCTATCGTATCCTCTATCCTATCCCATCCTCTATCCTATCATATCCTCTGTCCTGTCCTATACTCTATCCTATCCTATCCTCTATCCTATCCTATCCTCTATCCTATCGTATCCTCTATCCTATCCCATCCTCTATCCTATCCTATCCTCTATCATATCCTATCCTATTCTCTACCCTATACTATCCCCAAACCTATCCTATCCTTTACCCTATCCTATCCTGTATCCTATCCCATCCGCTATCCTATCCTATTGTCTATCATATAATATCCTCTATCCTATCCAATCCTCTATCCTATCCTATCCTCAATCCTATCCTGCATCCTATCCAATCCACTATGCTATCTTATCCTCTATCCTATCGTATCCTCTATCCTATCGTATACTCTGTCCTGTCCTATCCTCTATCCTATCCTATCCTCTATCCTATCCTATCCTCTACCCTACAATATCCTGTATCCTATCCTCTTCTCTATCCTATCCTATCCTGTATCCTATCCAAATTCTACCCTACCCTCTATCCTATCCTATCCTCTATCCTATCCTATCCTGTATCCTATCCTATCCTCTATCCTATCCTATCCTGTATCCTATCCTATCTTCTATCCTATCCTATCCTCTATCCTATCCTATCCTTTATCCTATCCAATACCCTATCCTATCCTCTATCCCATCCTATACTCAATCCTATCCTATACTGTATTATATCCTATCCTCTTTCCTATCCTCTATCCTATCCTATCCTCTACCCTATAATATCCTCTATCCTATCCTCTTCTCTATCCTATCCTATCCTGTATCCTATACAAATTCTACCCTACCCTCTATCCTATCCTATCCTCTATCCTATCCTCTATCCTATCCTACCCTCTATCCTAACCTATCCTCTATTCTATCCTATCCTCTATCCTATCCTATCCACTATCCTACCCTATCCTCTATCCTATCCTATCCTCTATCCTATCCTATCCTCTATCCTATCCTATCCTCTATCCTATCCTATCCTCTATACTATCCTCTATCCTATCCTATTCTCTATCCTATCCTATCCTCTATCCTATCCTATCCCCTATCCTATCCTATCCTCTATCCTATCCTATCCTCTATCCTATCCTATCCTCTATCCTATCCTATCCTCTATCCTATCCTATCCTCTATCCTATCCTCTATCCTATCCTATTCTCTATCCTATCCTATCATCTATCCTATCCTATCCCCTATCCTATCCTATCCTGCATCCTATCCTCTATCCTATCCTATCCTCTATCCTATCCTATTCTCTATCCTATCCTATCCTCTATCGTATCCTATCCTCTATCCTATCCTATCCTCTATCCTATCCTATCCTCTATCCTATCCTATCCTCTATCCTATCCTATCCTCTATCCTATCCTATCCTCTATCCTGTCCTATCCTCTATCCTATCCTACCCTCTATCCTAACCTATCCTCTATTCTATCCTATCCTCTATCCTATCCTATCCACTATCCTATCCTATCCTCTATCCTATCCGATCCTCTATCCTATCCTATCCTCTATCCTATCCTATCCTCTATCCTATCCTATCCTCTATACTATCCTCTATCCTATCCTATCCACTATCCTATCCTATCCTCTATCCTATCCGATCCTCTATCCTATCCTATCCTCTATCCTATCCTACCCTCTATCCTAACCTATCCTCTATTCTATCCTATCCTCTATCCTATCCTATCCACTATCCTATCCTATCCTCTATCCTATCCGATCCTCTATCCTATCCTATCCTCTATCCTATCCTATCCTCTATCCTATCCTATCCTCTATACTATCCTCTATCCTATCCTATTCTCTATCCTATCCTATCCTCTATCCTATCCTATCCTCTATCCTGTCCTATCCTCTATCCTATCCTAAACTCTATCCTATAATATAATCTATCCTATCCCATCCTCTATCCTATCCTATCGTCTATCGTATAATATCCTCTATTCTATCCTATCCTCTATCCTATAATATCCTCTATCCTATCCTATGCTCTATCCTATCCTCTCCTCTATCCTATTCTATCCTCTATCCTATCCTATCCTCTATCCTATCCTATCCTCTATCCTATCCTATTATCTATCCTATCCTATCCTCTATCCTATCCTATCCTCTATACTATCCTCTATCCTATCCTATTCTCTATCCTATCCTATCCTCTATCCTATCCTATCCCCTATCCTATCCTATCCTCTATCCTATCCTATCCTCTATCCTATCCTATCCTCTATCCTATCCTATCCTCTATCCTATCCTATCCTCTATCCTATCCTCTATCCTATCCTCTATCCTATCCTCTATCCTATCCTATTCTCTATCCTATCCTATCCTCTATCCTATCCTATCCCCTATCCTATCCTATCCTGTATCCTATCCTCTATCCTATCCTATCCTCTATCCTATCCTATCCTCTATCCTATCCTATCCTCTATCCTATCCTATCCTCTATCCTATCCTATCCTCTATCCTATCCTATCCTCTATCCTATCCTCTATCCTATCCTATTCTCTATCCTATCCTATCCTCTATCCTATCCTATCCCCTATCCTATCCTATCCTCTATCCTATCCTCTATCCTATCCTATCCTCTATCCTCTATCCTCTATCCTATCCTATCCTCTATCCTATGCTATCTTCTATCCTATCCAATCCCATATCCATCCTCTAACCCATCCTATACTCAATCCTATCCTATACTGTATTATATCCTATCCTCTTTCCTATCCTCTATCATATCGTATCCTCTATCCTATCCTATCCTCTACACTATAATATCCTCTATCCTATCCCATTCTCTATCCTATCCTATCCTCTATCCTATCCTATCCTGTATCCTATCCCAATTCTACCAAACCCTCTATCCTATCCAATCCTCTATCCTGTCCTATCCTCTATCCTACCCTATCCTCTATCCTATCCTATCCTCTATCCTATCCTATACTGTATTATATCCTATACTCTTTCCTATCCTCTATCATATCGTATCCTCTATCCTATCCTATCCTCTACCCTATAATATCCTCTATCCTATCCTCTTCTCTATCCAATCATATCCTGTATCCTATCCAAATTCTACCCCACCCTCTATCCTATCCTATCCTCTATGCTATCCTCTATCCTATCCTCTATCCTCTATCCTATCCTATCCTCTATCCTATCCCATCCTCTATCCTATCATATCCTATACTCTATCCTATACTATCCTCTATCCTATCCTATCCTGCATCCTATCCAATCCACTATGCTATCCTATCCTCTATCCTATCGTATCCTCTATCCTATCCCATCCTCTATCCTATCATATCCTCTATCCTATCCTCTGTCGTATCCTATCCTCAATCCTATCCCATCTTCAGTCCTATCCTATCCTCTATCCTATCCTATCCTCTATCCTATCCTATCCTCTATCCTATCCTATTCTCTATCCTATCCTATCCTATCCTCTATCCTATCCTATCCACTATCCTATCCTATCCTCTATCCTATCCTATCCTCTATCCTATCCTATCCTCTATCCTATCCTATCCTCTATCCTATCCTACCCTCTATCCTATCCTATCCTCTATCCTATCCTCTATCCTATCCTATCCTCTATCCTATCCTCTACCCTATCCCCTATCCTATCCTATCCTCTATCGAACCGTGTCCTATATCCTATACAATCCTCTATCCTATCCTCAATCCTATGCTGTCCTCTATCCTATCCTATCCTCTATCCTCTTCTCTATCCTATCCTATCCTCTATCGTATCCTATCCTCTATCCTATCCAATCCAATATCCTATCCTCTATTCTATCCAATCCTTTAACCTATCCACTATCCTATCCTATCCTCAATCCTATAATATTATCTTTCCTATTCTATTCTCTATCCTATCCTATCCTACCCCGTATCGTATCCTATCCTCTATCCTATCCAATCAACTATCCTATCATCTATCCTATCCTATCCGATCCTCTATCCTATCCTATCCTCTATCCTATCCTATCCTCTATCCTATCCTATCCTCTATAATATCGTATTCTCTATCATATCCTATCCTCTTCCCTATAATATCCTCTATCCTATCCAACCCTCTATCCTATCCTCTATCCTTTCCTCTATGCTATCCTATCCTCTATCCTATCCTATCCTATATCCTATCCTCTATCCTATCCAATCCTCTATCCTATCCTCTATCCTTTCCTCTATCCTATCCTATCCTCTATCGTCTCCTGTCCTCTATCCTATCCAATCATCTATCCTATCCTCTATCGTCTCCTATCCTCTATCCTATCCTATCCTCTATCGTCTCCTGTCCTCTATCCTATCCAATACCCTATCTTATCCTCTATCGTCCACTGTCCTATATCCTATCCTATCCGATCCTCTATCCTATCCTATCCTCTATAATATCCTATCCTCTATCCTATCCTATCCTCTATCCTATCGTAACCTCTATAATATCGTAGCATCTATCATATAATATCATCTATCCTATCCTATCCTCTATCCTATCCTATCCTCTATCCTATCCTATCCTCTATCCTATCCTATCCTCTATCATATCCTATCATCTATCCTATCCTACCCTCTATCCTATCCTATCCTCTATCCTATCCTCTATCCTATCCTATCCTCTATCCTATCCTATCCTCTATCCTATCCTCTCCTCTATCCTATCCTCTCTTCTATCCTATCCTATCCTATCCTCTATCCTATCCTATCCTCTATCCTATCCTATCCTCTATTCTATCCTATCCTCTATCCTATCCTATCCTCTATCCTATCCTATCCTCTATCCTATCCTATCATCCATCCTATCCTATCCTCTATCCTATCCTATCCTCTATCCTATCCTATCCTCTATCCTATCCTATCCTCTATCCTATCCTATCCTCTATCCTATCCTATCCTCTATCCTATCCTATCCTCCATCCTATCCTATCCTCTATCCTATCCTAGCCTCTATCCTATCCTATCCTCAATCCTATCCTATCCTCTTTCCTGTCCTATTCTCTATCCTATCCTATCCTCTATCCTATCCTATCCTCTATCCTATCCTATCCTCTATCGAACCGTGTCCTATATCCTATACAATCCTCTATCCTATCCTCAATCCTATGCTGTCCTCTATCCTATCCTATCCTCTATCCTCTTCTCTATCCTATCCTATCCTCTATCGTATCCTATCCTCTATCCTATCCAATCCAATATCCTATCCTCTATCCTATCCAATCAACTATCCTATCATCTATCCTATCCTATCCGATCCTCTATCCTATCCTATCCTCTATCCTATCCTATCCTCTATCCTATCCTATCCTCTATAATATCGTATTCTCTATCATATCCTATCCTCTTCCCTATAATATCCTCTATCCTATCCAACCCTCTATCCTATCCTCTATCCTTTCCTCTATGCTATCCTATCCTCTATCCTATCCTATCCTCTATCGTCTCCTGTCCTCTATCCTATCCAATCATCTATCCTATCCTCTATCGTCTCCTGTCCTCTATCCTAACCAATCCCCTATCCTATCCTCTATCGTCTCCTATCCTCTATCCTATCCAATCCCCAATCCTAACCAATCCCCTATCCTATCCTCTATCCTATCCTATCCAGTCCGATCCTCTATTCTATCCTATCCTCAATAATATCGTATCCTCTATCATATCCTATACTGTTTCCTATAATATCCTCTATCCTCTTCTCTATCCTATCCTATATCCTATCCTGTATCCTATCCTCTATCCTATCCTATCCTCTATCGTATCCTATCCTCTATCCTATCCTATCCTCTATCCTATCCTATCCTCTATCCTATCCTCTATCCTATCTTAACATCTATCCTATCCTATCCTCTATCCTATCCTATCCTCTATCCTATCCTATCCTCTATCGTATCCTGTCCTCTATCCTATCCAATCCTCTATCCTATCCTCTATCCTATCCTATCCTCAATCCTATCCCATCTTCAGTCCTATCCTATCCTCTATCCTATCCTATCCTCTATCCTATCCTATCCTCTATCCTATTCTATCCTCTATCCTATCCTCTATCCTATCCTATTCTCTATCCTATCTTATCCTATCCTCTATCCTATCCTATCCTCTATCCTATCCTATCCTCTATCCTATCCTATCCTCTATCCTATCCTATCCTCTATCCTATCCTATCCTCTATCCTATCCTACCCTCTATCCTATCCTATCCTGTATCCTATCCTCTATCCTATCCTATCCTCTATCCTATCCTCTACCCTACCCCCAATCCTATCCTATCCTCTATCGAACCGTGTCCTATATCCTATACAATCCTCTATCCTATCCTCTATTCTATCCTATCCTCTATCCTATCCTATCCTCTATCCTATCCTATCCTCTATCCTATCCTCTATCCTATCCTATCCTCTATCCTATCCTATCCTCTATCCTATCCTATCCTCTATCCTATCCTATCCTCTATCCTATCCTATCCTCTATCCTATCCTATCCTCTATCCTATCCTATCCTCTATCCTATCCTATCCTCTATCCTATCCTATCCTCTATCGTCTCCTGTCCTCCATCCAATCCAATCCCCTATCCTATCCTCTATCCTATATTATCCACTATCCTATCCTATTCTCTATCCTATCGTAACAACTATCCTATCCTATCCTCTATCCTATCCTATCCTCTATAATATCGTAACCGCTATCCTATCCTATCCTCTATCCTATCCTATCCTCTATCCTATCCTATTCTCTATCCTATCCTATCCTCTACACTATCACATCCTCTATCCTCTATCCTATCCTATCCTCTATCCTATCCTATCCTCTATCCTATCCTATCCTCTATCCTATCATATCCTCTATCGTATCCTCTATAATATCGTATCCTCTATCCTATCCTATCCTCTATCCTATCCTATCCTATTTCCTATACTATTCTCTATCCTATCCTATCCTCTATCCTATCCTATCCTCTATCGTATCCTATCCTCTATCCTATCCTATCCTCTATCCTATCCTATCCTCTATCCCATCCATTCCTCTATCCTATACTGTATCCTATCCTCTATCATATGCTATCCTCAATCGAATCCTATCCTATCCTATATCCTATCCTATCCTCTATTCTATCCTATACTCTATCCTATCCTCTCCTCTATCCTATCCTATCCTCTATCCTATCCTATCCTCTATCCTATCCTATCCTCTATCCTATCCTATCCTCTATCCTATCCTATCCTCTATCGTCTCCTGACCTCCATCCAATCCAATCCCCTATCCTATACTCTATCCTATATTATCCACTATCCTATCCTATTCTCTATCCTATCGTAACAACTATCCTATCCTATCCTCTATCCTATCCTATCCTCTATCCTATCCTATCCTCTATTATATCGTAACCTCTATCCTATCCTATCCTCTATCCTATCCTATCCTCTATCCTATCCTATTCTCTATCCTATCCTATCCTCTACACTATCATATCCTCTATCCTCTATCCTATCCTATCCTCTATCCTATCCTATTCTCTATCCTATCCTATCCTCTACACTATCATATCCTCTATCCTCTATCCTATCCTATCCTCAATCCTATCCTATTCTCAATCCTATCCTATCCTCTATAATATCGTATCCTCTATCCTATCCTATCCTCTATCCTATCCTATCCTCTATCCTATCCTATACTCTATCCTATCCTACCCTCTACCCTATCCTATCCTCTATCCTATCCTCTATCCTATCCTATCCTCTATCCTATCCTATCCTCTATCGTCTCCTATCCCCTATCCTATCCAATCCCCTATCCTATCCTCTATCCTAACCTATCCTCTATCCTATCTTATTCTCTATCCGATCCTCTATCCTATCCTATCCTCTATGCTATCCTATCCTCTATCCTATCCTATCCTCTATCCTATCCTATCCTCTATCGTCTCCTATCCCCTATCCTATCCAATCCCCTATCCTATCCTCTATCCTAACCTATCCTCTATCCTATCTTATTCTCTATCCGATCCTCTATCCTATCCTATCCTCTATGCTATCCTATCCTCTATCCTATACTCTATCCTATCATATCCTCTATCCTATCCTATCCACTATCCTATCCTATCCTCTATCCTATCCTCTATAATATCGTATCCTCTATCCTATCCTATCCTCTATCCTATCCTCAATCCTATCATATCCTCTACCCTATCCTATCCACTATCCTATACTATCCTCTATCCTATCCTCTATCATATGCTATCCTCAATCGAATCCTATCCTATCCACTATCCTATAATATCATCTATCTGATCCTATCGTCTATCCTATCCTATCCTCTATCCTATCCTATCTTCTATCCTCTATCCTCTATCCTATCCTATCCTCTATCCAATCCTATCCTCAATCCTATCCTATCCTATCCTCTATCCTATCCTATCCTATTTCCTATCCTATTCTCTATCCTATCCTATCCTCTATCCTATCCTATCCTCTATCGTATCCTATCTTCTATCCTATCCTATCCTCTATCCTATCCTATCCTCTATCCTATCCATTCCTCTATCCTATACTGTATGCTATCCTCTATCATATCCTATCCTCAATCGAATCCTATCCTATCCTATATCCTATCCTATCCTCTATTCTATCCTATACTCTATCCTATCCTCTCCTCTATCCTATCCTATCCTCTATCCTATCCTATCCTCTATCCTATCCTATCCTCTATCGTCTCCTGTCCTCCATCCAATCCAATCCCCTATCCTATCCTCTATCCTATATTATCCACCATCCTATCCTATAATCTATCCTATCCTATCCTCTATAATATCGTATCCTCTATCCTATCCTATCCTCTATCCAATCCTATCCTCTATCCTATCCAATCCTCTATCTTATCCGATCCTCAATCCTATCCTATCCTCTATCCTATCCTATCCTCTATCCTATTCTATACTCTATCCTATCCTAGCCTCAATCCTATCCAATCCTCTATCCTATCCTATCCTCTATCCTAACCTATCCTCTATCCTATCGTATCCTGTATCCTATCCCATCATCTGCCCTATATTATACTCTATCCTATCCTATCCTCTATCCTATCCTATCCTTAATCCTATCCTATCCTCCATGCTATCCTATCCTCTATCCTATCCTCTATTCTATCCTATCCTCTATCCTATCCTATCCTCTATCCTATCCTATCCTCTATCCTATCCTCTATCCTATCCTATCCTCTATCCTATCCTATCCTCTATCCTATCCTATCCTCTATCCTATCCTATCCTCTATCCTATCCTATCCTCTATCCTATCCTATCCTCTATCCTATCCTATCCTCTATCGTCTCCTGTCCTCCATCCAATCCAATCCCCTATCCTATCCTCTATCCTATATTATCCACTATCCTATCCTATTCTCTATCCTATCGTAACAACTATCCTATCCTATCCTCTATCCTATCCTATCCTCTATAATATCGTAACCTCTATCCTATCCTATCCTCTATCCTATCCTATCCTCTATCCTATCCTATTCTCTATCCTATCCTATCCTCTACACTATCACATCCTCTATCCTCTATCCTATCCTATCCTCTATCCTATCCTATCCTCTATCCTATCCTATCCTCTATCCTATCATATCCTCTATCGTATCCTCTATAATATCGTATCCTCTATCCTATCATATCCTCTATCCTATCCTCAATCCTATCCTATCCTCTAACCTATACAATCCTCTATCCTAACCTAACCTCTATCGTACCCTGTCCTATATCCTATCCAATCCTCTATCCTATCCTCTATCCTATCCTAACCTCTATCCTATCCTATCCTCTATCCTCTCCTATCCTCTATTATATAATATCCTCTATTCTATCCAATCCTCTATCCTATCCTCTATCCTGTCTCATCCTCTATCCTATCCTATCCTCTAGTCTATCCAAACCTCTATCCTATCCTCTATCCTATCCTTTCCTCTAACCTATCCTATCCTCTAGCCTATCCTATCCTCTATCCTATCCTATCCTCTATCCAATCCTCCATACTATCCTCTATCCTATCCTCTATCATATGCTATCCTCAATCGAATCCTATCCTATCCTCTATCCTATAATATCATCTATCTGATCCTATCGTCTATCCTATCCTATCCTCTATCCTATCCTATCCTCTATCCTATCCTATCTTCTATCCTCTATCCTCTATCCTATCCTATCCTCTATCCAATCCTATCCTCAATCCTATCCTATCCTATCCTCTATCCTATCCTATCCTCTATCCTATCCTATCCTCTATTATATCGTAACCTCTATCCTATCCTATCCTCTATCCTATCCTATCCTCTATCCTATCCTATCCTCTACACTATCATATCCTCTATCCTCTATCCTATCCTATCCTCAATCCTATCCTATTCTCAATCCTATCCTATCCTCTATAATATCGTATCCTCTATCCTATCCTATCCTCTATCCTATCCTATCCTCTATCCTATCCTATACTCTATCCTATCCTACCCTCTACCCTATCCTATCCTCTATCCTATCCTCTATCCTATCCTATCCTCTATCCTATCCTATCCTCTATCGTCTCCTATCTCCTATCCTATCCAATCCCCTATCCTATCCTCTATCCTAACCTATCCTCTATCCTATCTTATTCTCTATCCGATCCTCTATCCTATCCTATCCTCTATGCTATCCTATACTCTATCCTATCCTATCCTCTATCCTATCCTCTCCTCTATCCTATCCTATCCTCTATCCTATCCTATCCTCTATCGTCTCCTGTCCTCCAGCCTATCCTATCCCCTATCCTATCCTCTATCCTATATTATCCACTATCCTATCCTATTCTCTATCCTATCCAATCCCCTATCCCATCCTCTATCCTATCCTCTATCCTATCCTATATCCTATCCTCTATCCTATCCTCTATCAAATCCTCTATCCTATCCTCTATCCTATCCTATCCTCAATCCTATTCTATCCTCTATCCTATCCTCTATCCTATCCTCTATCATATCCTCTATCCTATCCTATCCTCTATCCTATCCTATCCCCTATCCTATCCAATCATATATCCTATCGTATCCTCTATCCTATCCTCTATCCTATCCTATCCCCTATCCTATCCAATCCCCTATCCCATCCTCTATCCAATCCTATCCTCTATCCTATCCAATCCTCTATCTTATCCGATCATCAATCCTATCCTATCCTCTATCCTATCCTATCCTCTATCCTATCCAATCCTCTATCCTATCCTCTATCCTATACTCTATCCTATCCTCTATCCAATCCTATCCTCTATCGTCTATTATCCCCTATCCTATCCAATCCCCTATCCTAACCTCTATCCTAACCTATCCTCTATCCTATCTTATTCTCTATCCGATCCTCTATCCTATCCCATTCTCTATCCTATCCTATCCTCTATCCTATCCTATCCTGTATCCTATAAAAATTCTGGCCTACCCTCTATCCTATCCTATCCTCTATGCTATCCTCTATCCAATCCTATCCTCTATCCTATCCTATCCTCTATCCTATCCTATCCTCTATGCTATCCTCTTTCCTATCCCATCCTCTATCCTATCATATCCTCAATCCTATCCCATACTATATACTATCCTACCCTCTGTCCTATCCTGTATTCTATCCTATCCTATCCTCTATCCTATAATATCATCTATCCTATCCTATTCCCTATCCTATCCTATCCTCTATCCTATCCTATCCTCTATCCTATCCTATCCTATCCTCCATCCTATCCTGTCCTATCCTATCCTATCCTCTATCCTATCCTATCCTATCCTCTATCCTATCCTATCCTCTATCAGATCCTATCCTCTATTCTATCCTATCCTCTATCCTATCCTAACCTCTATCCTATCCTATCCTCTATCCTATCCTACCCTGTATCGTATAATCTATCCTCAATCCTATACTCTGTCCTATACTATTCTCTATCCTATCCTATCCTCTATCCTATCCTATCCTCTATAGTCTCCTATCTTCTATCCTATGAAATCCCCTATACTATCCTGTCCTATTCTCTATCCTATCCTCTATCCTTTCCTATCCTCTATCCTATCCTATCCTCTATCCTATCCTATCCTGTATCGTATAATCTATCCTCAATCCTATCCTCTGTCCTATACTATTCTCTATCCTATCCTATCCTCTATCCTATCCTATCCTCTATCGTCTCCTATCTTCTGTCCTATCCAATCCCCTATACTATCCTCTATCCTGTCCTATTCTCTATCCTATCTTCTATCCTATCCTATCCTCTATCCTATCCCATTCTCTATCCTATCCTATCCTTTATCCTATCCTATAGTGTATCCTATCCAAATTCTGCCCTACCCTCTATCCTATCCTCTCCTCTATCCTATCCTCTCTTCTATCCTATCCTATCCTATCCTCTATCCTATCCTATCCTCTATCCTATCCCATCCTCTATCCTATCCTATCCTCTATCCTATCCTATCCTCTATCCTATCCTATTCTCTATCCTATCCTATGCTCTATCGTATCCTATCCTCTATCCTATCCTATCCTCTATCCTATCCTATCCTCTATCCTATCCAATACCCTATCCTATCCTCTATCCCATCCTATACTCAATCCTATCCTATACTGTATTATATCCTATCCTCTTTCCTATCCTCTATCATATCGTATCCTCTATCCTATCCTATCCTCTACCCTATAATATCCTCTATCCTATCCTCTTCTCTATCCTATCCTATCCTGTATCCTATCCGAATTCTACCCTACCCTCTATCCTATCCTATCCTCTATCCTATCCTATCCTCTATCGTCTCCTATCTTCTGTCCTATCCAATCCCCTATACTATCCTCTATCCTGTCCTATTCTCTATCCTATCTTCTATCCTATCCTATCCTCTATCCTATCCCATTCTCTATCCTATCCTATCCTCTATCCTATCCTATCCTGTATCCTATCCAAATTCTGCCCTACCCTCTATCCTATCCTCTCCTCTATCCTATCCTCTCTTCTATCCTATCCTATCCTATCCTCTATCCTATCCTATCCTCTATCCTATCCCATCCTCTATCCTATCCTATCCTCTATTCTATCCTATCCTCTATCCTATCCTATTCTCTATCCTATCCTATGCTCTATCGTATCCTATCCTCTATCCTATCCTATCCTCTATCCTATCCTATCCTCTATCCTATCCTATCCTCTATCCTATCCTATCCTCTATCCTATACTATTCTCTATCCTATCCCATTCTCTATCCTATCCTATCCTCTATCCTATCCTATCCTGTATCCTATCCAAATTCTAACCTACCCTCTTTCCTATCCTATCCTCTATCCTATCCTATCCTCTATCCTATCCTCTCCTCTATCCTATCCTATCCTCTATCCTATCCTATCCTCTATCCTATCTTATCCTCTATCCTATCCTATCCTGTATCCTATCCAAATTCTACCCTACCCTCTATCCTATCCTATCCTCTATCCTATCCTATTCCCTATCCTATACTATCCTCTATCCTATCCTATCCTCTATCCTATCCTATCCTCTATCCTATCCTATCCTCTATCCTATCCTATTCTCTATCCTATCCTATCCTCTATCCTATCCTACCCTCTATCCTATCCTATCCTCTATCCTATCCTATTCCCTATCCTATACTATCCTCTATCCTATCCTATCCTCTATCCTATCCTATCCTCTATCCTATCATATCCTCTATCCTATCCTATCCTCTATCCTATCCTATCCTCTATCCTGTAATCTATCCTCAATCCTATCCTCTATCCTATCCTATTCTCTATCCTATCCTATCCTCTATCCTATCCTATCCCCTATCCTATCCTATCCTCTATCCTATCCTATCCTCTATCCTATCCTATCCTCTATCCTCTATCCTCTATCCTATCCTATCCTCTATCCTATCCTATCTTCTATCCTATCCAATCCCATATCCCATCCTCTAACCCATCCTATACTCTATCCTATCCTATCCTCTATCCTATCCTATACTCTATCCTATCCTATCCTCTATCCTATCCTATCCTCTATCCTATCCTCTATCCCATCCTATACTCAATCCTATCCTATACTGTATTATATCCTATCCTCTTTCCTATCCTCTATCATATCGTATCCTCTATCCTATCCTATCCTCTACCCTATAATATCCTCTATCCTATCCTCTTCTCTATCCTATCCTATCCTCTATCCTATCCTATCCTCTATCCTATCCTATCCTCTATCCTATCATATCCTCTATCCTATCCTATCCTCTATCCTATCCTATCCTCTATCCTGTAATCTATCCTCAATCCTATCCTCTATCCTATCCTATTCTCTATCCTATCCTATCCTCTATCCTATCCTATCCCCTATCCTATCCTATCCTCTATCCTATCCTATCCTCTATCCTATCCTATCCTCTATCCTCTATCCTCTATCCTATCCTATCCTCTATCCTATCCTATCTTCTATCCTATCGAATCCCATATCCCATCCTCTAACCCATCCTATACTCAATCCTATCCTATACTGTATTATATCCTATCCTCTTTCCTATCCTCTATCATATCGTATCCTCTATCCTATCCTTTCCTCTACTCTATAATATCCTCTATCCTATCCCATTCTCTATCCTATCCTATCCTCTATCCTATCCTATCCTGTATCCTATAATATCCTCTATCCTATCCTCTTCTCTATCCTATCCTATCCTCTATCCTATCCTATCCTCTATCCTATCCTATCCTCTATCCTATCATATCCTCTATCCTATCCTATCCTCTATCCTATCCTATCCTCTATCCTGTAATCTATCCTCAATCCTATCCTCTATCCTATCCTATTCTCTATCCTATCCTATCCTCTATCCTATCCTATCCCCTATCCTATCCTATCCTCTATCCTATCCTATCCTCTATCCTATCCTATCCTCTATCCTCTATCCTCTATCCTATCCTATCCTCTATCCTATCCAATACCCTATCCTATCCTCTATCCCATCCTATACTCAATCCTATCCTATACTGTATTATATCCTATCCTCTTTCCTATCCTCTATCATATCGTATCCTCTATCCTATCCTATCCTCTACCCTATAATATCCTCTATCCTATCCTCTTCTCTATCCTATCCTATCCTGTATCCTATCCGAATTCTACCCTACCCTCTATCCTATCCTATCCTCTATGCTATCCTCTATCCTATCCTATCCTCTATCCTATCCTATCCTCTATCCTATCCTATCCTCTATCCTGTCCTCTCCTCTATCCTATCCTATCCTCTATCCTATCCTATCCGCTATCCTATCCTATCCTCTATCCTATCCTATCCTCTATCCTATCCCATCCTCTATCCTATCCTATCCTCTATCATATCCTATCCTCTATCCTATCCTATCCTCTATCATATCCTATCCTCTATAGTGTCCTATCCTCTATCCTATCCTATCCTCTATCCTATCCTATCCTCTATCCTATCCTATTCTCTATCATATCCTATCCTCTATCCTATCCTATCCTCTATCCTATCCTATCCTCTATCCTATCCTATCCTCTATCCTATCCTATCCTCTATCCTATCCTATCCTCTATCCTATCCTATCCTCTATCCTATCCTATCCTCTATCCTATCCTATCCTCTATCCTATCCTATCCTCTATCCTGTCCTTTCCTCTATCCTATCCTAAACTCTATCCTATAATATCATCTATCCTATCCCATCCTCTATGATATCCTATCGTCTATCGTATAATATCCTCTATCCTATCCTATCCTCTATCCTATAATATCCTGTATTCTATCCAATTCTCTATTCTATCCTATCCTCTATCCTATCCTATCCTATCCTATCCTATCCTCCATCCTATCCTATCCTATCCTACCCTATCCTCTATCCTATCCTATCCTATCCTCTATCCTATCCTATCCTCTATCTGATCCTATCCTCTATCCTATCCTATCCTCTATCCTATCCTAACGTCTATCCTATCCTATCCTCTATCCTATCCTATCCTCTATCCTATCCTACCCTGTATCATATAATCTATTCTCAATCCTATACTCTGTCCTAAACTATTCTCTATCCTATCCTATCCTCTATCCTATCCTATCCTCTATCGTCTCCTATCTTCTATCCTATGAAATCCCCTATACTATCCTGTCCTATTCTCTATCCTATCCTCTATCCTTTCCTATCCTCTATCCTATCCTATCCTCTATCCTATCCTATCCTGTATCGTATAATCTATCCTCAATCCTATCCTCTGTCCTATACTATTCTCTATCCTATCCTATCCTCTATCCTATCCTATACTCTATCGTCTCCTATCTTCTGTCCTATCCAATCCCCTATACTATCCTCTATCCTGTCCTATTCTCTATCCTATCCTCTATCCTATCCTATCCTCTATCCTATCCCATTCTCTATCCTATCCTATCCTCTATCCTATCCTATCCTGTATCCTATCCAAATTCTGCCCTACCCTCTATCCTATCCTCTCCTCTATCCTATCCTCTCTTCTATCCTATCCTATCCTATCCTCTATCCTATCCTATCCTCTATCCTATCCCATCCTCTATCCTATCCTATCCTCTATCCTATCCTATCCTCTATCCTATCCTATCCTCTATCCTATCCTATCCTGTATCCTATCCAAATTCTGCCCTACCCTCTATCCTATCCTCTCCTCTATCCTATCCTCTCTTCTATCCTATCCTATCCTATCCTCTATCCTATCCTATCCTCTATCCTATCCCATCCTCTATCCTATCCTATCCTCTATCCTATCCTATCCTCTATCCTATCCTATTCTCTATCCTATCCTATGCTCTATCGTATCCTATCCTCTATCCTATCCTATCCTCTATCCTATCCTATACTCTATCCTATCCAATACCCTATCCTATCCTCTATCCCATCCTATACTCAATCCTATCCTATACTGTATTATATCCTATCCTCTTTCCTATCCTCTATCATATCGTATCCTCTATCCTATCCTATCCTCTACCCTATAATATCCTCTATCCTATCCTCTTCTCTATCCTATCCTATCCTGTATCCTATCCGAATTCTACCCTACCCTCTATCCTATCCTATCCTCTATGCTATCCTCTATCCTATCCTATCCTCTATCCTATCCTATCCTCTATCCTATCCTATCCTCTATCCTGTCCTCTCCTCTATCCTATCCTATCCTCTATCCTATCCTATCCTCTATCCTATCCTATCCTCTATCCTATCCTATCCTCTATCCTATCCTCTATCCTATCCTATCCTCTATCCTATCCCATCCTCTATCCTATCCTATCCTCTATCATATCCTATCCTCTATCCTATCCTATCCTCTATCCTATCCTATCCTCTATCCTATCCTATCCTCTATAGTGTCCTATCCTCTATCCTATCCTATCCTCTATCCTGTCCTCTCCTCTATCCTATCCTATCCTCTATCCTATCCTATCCTCTATCCTATCCTATCCTCTATCCTATCCTCTATCCTATCCTATCCTCTATCCTATCCTATCCTCTATCCTATCCTATCCTCTATAGTGTCCTATCCTCTATCCTATCCTATCCTCTATCCTATCCTATCCTCTATCCTATCCTATTCTCTATCCTATCCTATCCTCTATCCTATCCTATCCTCTATCCTATCCTATCCTCTATCCTATCCTATCCTCTATCCTATCCTATCCTCTATCCTATCCTATCCTCTATCCTATCCTATCCTCTACCCTATCCTATCCTCTATCCTATCCAATTCTCTATTCTATCCTATCCTCTATCCTATCCTATCCTATCCTATCCTATCCTCCATCCTATCCTATCCTATCCTATCCTATCCTCTATCCTATCCTATCCTATCCTCTATCCTATCCTATCCTCTATCTGATCCTATCCTCTATCCTATCCTATCCTCTATCCTCTATCCTCTATCCTATCATATCCTCTATCCTATCCTATCTTCTATCCTATCCAATCCCATATCCCATCCTCTAACCCATCCTATACTCAATCCTATCCTATACTGTATTATATCCTATCCTCTTTCCTATCCTCTATCATATCGTATCCTCTATCCTATCCTATCCTCTACTCTATAATATCCTCTATCCTATCCCATTCTCTATCCTATCCTATCCTCTATCCTATCCTATCCTATATCCTATAATATCCTCTATCCTGTCCTCTTCTCTATCCTATCCTATCCTCTATCCTATCCTATCCTCTATCCTATCCTATCCTCTATCCTATCCTATCCTCTATCCTATCATATCCTCTATCCTATCCTATCCTCTATCCTATCCTATCCTCTATCCTGTAATCTATCCTAAATCCTATCCTCTATCCTATCCTATTCTCTATCCTATCCTATCCTCTATCCTATCCTATCCCCTATCCTATCCTATCATCTATCCTATCCTATCCTATCCTCTATCCTCTATCCTCTATCCTATCCTATCCTCTATCCTATCCTATCTTCTGTCCTATCCAATCCCATATCCCATCCTCTAACCCATCCTATACTCTATCCTATCCTATCCTCTATCCTATCCTATCCTCTATCCTATCCTATTCTCTATCCTATCCTATCCTCTATCCTATCCTATCCTCTATCCTATCCTATCCTTTATCCTATCCAATACCCTATCCTATCCTCTATTCCATCCTATACTCAATCCTATCCTATACTGTATTATATCCTATCCTCTTTCCTATCCTCTATCATATCGTATCCTCTATCCTATCCTATCCTCTACCCTATAATATCCTCTATCCTATCCTCTTCTCTATCCTATCCTATCCTCTATCCTATCATATCCTCTATCCTATCCTATCCTCTATCCTATCCTATCCTCTATCCTGTAATCTATCCTCAATCCTATCCTCTATCCTATCCTATTCTCTATCCTATCCTATCCTCTATCCTATCCTATCCTCTATCCTATCCTATCCTCTATCCTATCCTATCCTCTATCCTATCCTATCCTCTATCCTATCCCATCCTCTATCCTATCCTATCCTCTATCCTATCATATCCTATACTCTATCCTGTACTATCCTCTATCCTATCCTATCCTGTATCCTATCCAATCTTCTATCCTATCCTATCCTCAATCCTATCCTGCATCCTATCCAATCCACTATGCTATCCTATCCTCTATCCTATCGTATCCTCTATCCTATCCCATCCTCTATCCTATCATATCCTCTGTCCTGTCCTATCCTCTATCCTATCCTATTGTCTATCCTATAATATCCTCTATCCTATCCAATCCTCTATCCTATCCTATCCTCAATCCTATCCTGCATCCTATCCAATCCACTATGCTATCCTATCCTCTATCCTATCGTATCCTCTATCCTATCCCATCCTCTATCCTATCATATCCTCTGTCCTGTCCTATCCTCTATCCTATCCTATCTTCTATCCTATCCAATCCCATATCCCATCCTCTATCCCATCCTATACTCAATCCTATCCTATACTGTATTATATCCTATCCTCTTTCCTATCATCTATCATATCGTATCCTCTATCCTATCCTATCCTCTACTCTATAATATCCTCTATCCTATCCCATTCTCTATCCTATCCTATCCTCTATCCTATCCTATCCTGTATCCAATCCAAATTCTGCCCTACCCTCTATCCTATCCTATCCTCTATGCTATCCTCTATCCAATCCTATCCTCTATCCTATCCTATCCTCTATCCTATCCTATCCTCTATCCTATCCTCACCTCTATCCTATCCTATCCTCTATCCTATCCAATCCACTATGCTATCCTATCCTCTATCCTATCCTATCCTCTATCCTCTATCATCTATCCTATCCTATCCTCTATCCTATCCTATCTTCTATCCTATCCAATCCCATATCCATCCTCTAACCCATCCTATACTCAATCCTATCCTATACTGTATTATATCCAATCCTCTTTCCTATCCTCTATCATATCGTATCCCCTATCCTATCCTATCCTCTACTCTATAATATCCTCTATCCTGTCCCATTCTCTATCCTATCCTATCCTCTATCCTATCCTATCCTGTATCCTATCCAAATTCTACCCTACCCTCTATCCTATCCTATCCTCTATCCTATCGTATCCTCTATCCTATCCCATCCTCTATCCTATCCTATCCTCTATCCTGTCCTATCCTATTCTCTATCCTATACTATCCTCTATCCTATACTATCCTCTATCCTATCCTATCCTGTATCCTATCCAATCTTCTATCCTATCCTATCCTGCATCCTATCCAATCCACTATGCTATCCTATCCTCTATCCTATCGTATCCTCTATCCTATCCCATCCTCTATCCTATCATATCCTCTGTCCTGTCCTATCCTCTATCCTATCCTATCCTCTATCCTATCCTATCCTCTATCCTATCGTATACTCTATCCTATCCCATCCTCTATCCTATCCTATCGTCTATCCTATAATATCCTCTATCCTATCCAATCCTCTATCCTATCCTATCCTCAATCCTATCCTGCATCCTATCCAATCCACTATGCTATCTTATCCTCTATCCTATCGTATCCTCTATCCTATCCTATACTCTGTCCTGTCCTATCCTATATCCTATCCTATCTTCTATCCTATCCAATCCCATATCCCATCCTCTATCCCATCCTATACTCAATCCTATCCTATACTGTATTATATCCTATCCTCTTTCCTATCCTCTATCATATCGTATCCTCTATCCTATCCTATCCTCTACTCTATAATATCCTCTATCCTATCCCATTCTCTATCCTATCCTATCCTCTATCCTATCCTATCCTGTATCCTATCCAAATTCTGCCCTACCCTCTATAATATCCTATCCTCTATGCTATCCTCTATCCAATCCTATCCTCTATCCTATCCTATCCTCTATCCTATCCTATCCTCTATCCTATCCTCACCTCTATCCTATCCTATCCTCTATCCTATCCAATCCACTAGGCTATCCTATCCTCTATCCTATAGTATCCTCCATCCTATCCTCTCCTCTATCCTATCCTCTCTTCTATCCTATCCTATCCTATCCTCTATCCTATCCTATCCTCTATCCTATCCCATCCTCTATCCTATCCTATCCTCTATCCTATAATATCCTCTATCCTATCCTATTCTCTATCCTATCCTATCCTCTATCGTATCCTATCCTCTATCCTATCCTATCCTCTATCCTATCCTATCCTCTATCCTATCCTATCCCCTATCCTATCCTATCCTCTATCCTATCCTCTATCCTATCCTATCCTCTATCCTCTATCCTCTACCCTCTATCCTCTATCCTCTATCCTCTATCCTATCCTATCCTCTATCCTATCCTATCTTCTATCCTATCCAATCCCATATCCATCCTCTAACCCATCCTATACTCAATCCTATAATATACTGTATTATATCCTATCCGCTTTCCTATCCTCTATCATATCGTATCCTCTATCCTATCCTATCCTCTACTCTATAATATCCTCTATCCTATCCCAATCTCTATCCTATCCTATCCTCTATCCTATCCTATCCTGTATCCTATCCAAATTCTACCCTACCCTCTATCCTATCCTATCCTCTATCCTATCCTATCCTCTATCCTATACTATATTCTATCCTATCCTATCCTCTATCCTATCCTATCCTCTATCCTATCCTATCCTCTATCCTATCCTATCCTCTATCCTATCCTATCCTCTATCCTATCCTATCCTCTATCCTATCCTATCCTATCCTCTATCCTATCCTATCCTCTATCCTATCCTATCCTCTATCCTATCCTATCCTCTATAGTGTCCTATCCTCTATCCTATCCTATCCTCTATCCTATCCTATCCTCTATCCTATCCTATCCTCTATCCTATCCTATCCTCTATCCTCTATCCTCTATCCTCTATCCTCTATCCTCTATCCTATCCTATCCTCTATCCTATCCTATCTTCTATCCTATCCAATCCCATATCCATCCTCTAACCCATCCTATACTCAATCCTATCCTATACTGTAATATATCCTATCCTCTTTCCTATCCTCTATCATATCGTATCCTCTATCCTATCCTATCCTCTACTCTATAATATCCTCTATCCTATCCCATTCTCTATCCTATCCTATCCTCTATCCTATCCTATCCTGTATCCTATCCAAATTCTACCCTACCCTCTATCCTATCCTATCCTCTATCCTATCCTATCCTCTATCCTATACTATCCTCTATCCTATCCTATCCTCTATCCTATCCTATCCTCTATCCTATCCTATCCTCTATCCTATCCTATCCTCTATCCTATCCTATCCACTATCCTATCCTATCCTCTATCCTATCCTATCCTCTATAGTGTCCTATCCTCTATCCTATCCTATCCTCTATCCTATCCTATCCTCTATCCTATCCTATTCTCTATCCTATCCTGTCCTCTATCCTATCCTATCCTCTATCCTATCCTATCCTCTACCCTATAATATCCTCTATCCTATCCTCTTCTCTATCCTATCCTATCCTGTATCCTATCCAAATTCTACCCTACCCTCTATCGTATCCTATCCTCTATGCTATCCACTATCCTATCCTATCCTCTATCCTATCCTATCCTCTATAGTGTCCTATCCTCTATCCTATCCTATCCTCTATCCTATCCTATCCTCTATCCTATCCTACCCTCTATCCTATCCTATCCTCTATCCTATCCTATTCCCTATCCTATACTATCCTCTATCCTATCCTATCCTCTATCCTATCCTATCCTCTATCCTATCCTATCCTCTATCCTATACTATTCTCTATCCTATCCTATCCTCTATCCTATCCTATCCTCTATCCTATCCTATCCTCTATCCTATCCTCTATCCCATCCTATACTCAATCCTATCCTATACTGTATTATATCCTATCCTCTTTCGTATCCTCTATCATATCGTATCCTCTATCCTATCCTATCCTCTACCCTATAATATCCTCTATCCTATCCTCTTCTCTATCCTATCCTATCCTCTATCCTATCCTATCCTCTATCCTATCCTATCCTCTATCCTATCATATCCTCTATCCTATCCTATCCTCTATCCTATCCTATTCTCTATCCCATCCTATCCTCTATCCTATCCTATCCCCTATCCTATCCTATCCTCTATCCTATCCTATCCTCTATCCTATCCTATCCTCTATCCTCTATCCTCTATCCTATCCTATCCTCTATCCTATCCTCTATCCCATCCTATACTCAATCCTATCCTATACTGTATTATATCCTATCCTCTTTCGTATCCTCTATCATATCGTATCCTCTATCCTATCCTATCCTCTACCCTATAATATCCTCTATCCTATCCTCTTCTCTATCCTATCCTATCCTCTATCCTATCCCATCCTCTATCCTATCCTATCCTCTATCCTATCATATCCTATACTCTATCCTGTACTATCCTCTATCCTATCCTATCCTGTATCCTATCCAATCTTCTATCCTATCCTATCCTCAATCCTATCCTGCATCCTATCCAATCCACTATGCTATCCTATCCTCTATCCTATCGTATCCTCTATCCTATCCCATCCTCTATCCTATCATATCCTCTGTCCTGTCCTATCCTCTATCCTATCCTATTGTCTATCCTATAATATCCTCTATCCTATCCAATCCTCTATCCTATCCTATCCTCAATCCTATCCTGCATCCTATCCAATCCACTATGCTATCCTATCCTCTATCCTATCGTATCCTCTATCCTATCCCATCCTCTATCCTATCATATCCTCTGTCCTGTCCTATCCTCTATCCTATCCTATCTTCTATCCTATCCAATCCCATATCCCATCCTCTATCCCATCCTATACTCAATCCTATCCTATACTGTATTATATCCTATCCTCTTTCCTATCATCTATCATATCGTATCCTCTATCCTATCCTATCCTCTACTCTATAATATCCTCTATCCTATCCCATTCTCTATCCTATCCTATCCTCTATCCTATCCTATCCTGTATCCAATCCAAATTCTGCCCTACCCTCTATCCTATCCTATCCTCTATGCTATCCTCTATCCAATCCTATCCTCTATCCTATCCTATCCTCTATCCTATCCTATCCTCTATCCTATCCTCACCTCTATCCTATCCTATCCTCTATCCTATCCAATCCACTATGCTATCCTATCCTCTATCCTATCCTATCCTCTATCCTCTATCATCTATCCTATCGTATCCTCTATCCTATCCTATCTTCTATCCTATCCAATCCCATATCCATCCTCTAACCCATCCTATACTCAATCCTATCCTATACTGTATTATATCCAATCCTCTTTCCTATCCTCTATCATATCGTATCCCCTATCCTATCCTATCCTCTACTCTATAATATCCTCTATCCTGTCCCATTCTCTATCCTATCCTATCCTCTATCCTATCCTATCCTGTATCCTATCCAAATTCTACCCTACCCTCTATCCTATCCTATCCTCTATCCTATCGTATCCTCTATCCTATCCCATCCTCTATCCTATCCTATCCTCTATCCTGTCCTATCCTATTCTCTATCCTATACTATCCTCTATCCTATACTATCCTCTATCCTATCCTATCCTGTATCCTATCCAATCTTCTATCCTATCCTATCCTGCATCCTATCCAATCCACTATGCTATCCTATCCTCTATCCTATCGTATCCTCTATCCTATCCCATCCTCTATCCTATCATATCCTCTGTCCTGTCCTATCCTCTATCCTATCCTATCCTCTATCCTATCCTATCCTCTATCCTATCGTATCCTCTATCCTATCCCATCCTCTATCCTATCCTATCGTCTATCCTATAATATCCTCTATCCTATCCAATCCTCTATCCTATCCTATCCTCAATCCTATCCTGCATCCTATCCAATCCACTATGCTATCTTATCCTCTATCCTATCGTATCCTCTATCCTATCCTATACTCTGTCCTGTCCTATCCTATATCCTATCCTATCTTCTATCCTATCCAATCCCATATCCCATCCTCTATCCCATCCTATACTCAATCCTATCCTATACTGTATTATATCCTATCCTCTTTCCTATCCTCTATCATATCGTATCCTCTATCCTATCCTATCCTCTACTCTATAATATCCTCTATCCTATCCCATTCTCTATCCTATCCTATCCTCTATCCTATCCTATCCTGTATCCTATCCAAATTCTGCCCTACCCTCTATAATATCCTATCCTCTATGCTATCCTCTATCCAATCCTATCCTCTATCCTATCCTATCCTCTATCCTATCCTATCCTCTATCCTATCCTCACCTCTATCCTATCCTATCCTCTATCCTATCCAATCCACTAGGCTATCCTATCCTCTATCCTATAGTATCCTCCATCCTATCCTCTCCTCTATCCTATCCTCTCTTCTATCCTATCCTATCCTATCCTCTATCCTATCCTATCCTGTATCCTATCCCATCCTCTATCCTATCCTATCCTCTATCCTATAATATCCTCTATCCTATCCTATTCTCTATCCTATCCTATCCTCTATCGTATCCTATCCTCTATCCTATCCTATCCTCTATCCTATCCTATCCTCTATCCTATCCTATCCCCTATCCTATCCTATCCTCTATCCTATCCTCTATCCTATCCTATCCTCTATCCTCTATCCTCTACCCTCTATCCTCTATCCTCTATCCTCTATCCTATCCTATCCTCTATCCTATCCTATCTTCTATCCTATCCAATCCCATATCCATCCTCTAACCCATCCTATACTCAATCCTATAATATACTGTATTATATCCTATCCGCTTTCCTATCCTCTATCATATCGTATCCTCTATCCTATCCTATCCTCTACTCTATAATATCCTCTATCCTATCCCAATCTCTATCCTATCCTATCCTCTATCCTATCCTATCCTGTATCCTATCCAAATTCTACCCTACCCTCTATCCTATCCTATCCTCTATCCTATCCTATCCTCTATCCTATACTATATTCTATCCTATCCTATCCTCTATCCTATCCTATCCTCTATCCTATCCTATCCTCTATCCTATCCTATCCTCTATCCTATCCTATCCTCTATCCTATCCTATCCTATCCTCTATCCTATCCTATCCTCTATCCTATCCTATCCTCTATCCTATCCTATCCTCTATCCTATCCTATCCTCTATAGTGTCCTATCCTCTATCCTATCCTATCCTCTATCCTATCCTATCCTCTATCCTATCCTATCCTCTATCCTATCCTATCCTCTATCCTCTATCCTCTATCCTCTATCCTCTATCCTCTATCCTATCCTATCCTCTATCCTATCCTATCTTCTATCCTATCCAATCCCATATCCATCCTCTAACCCATCCTATACTCAATCCTATCCTATACTGTAATATATCCTATCCTCTTTCCTATCCTCTATCATATCGTATCCTCTATCCTATCCTATCCTCTACTCTATAATATCCTCTATCCTATCCCATTCTCTATCCTATCCTATCCTCTATCCTATCCTATCCTGTATCCTATCCAAATTCTACCCTACCCTCTATCCTATCCTATCCTCTATCCTATCCTATCCTCTATCCTATACTATCCTCTATCCTATCCTATCCTCTATCCTATCCTATCCTCTATCCTATCCTATCCTCTATCCTATCCTATCCTCTATCCTATCCTATCCACTATCCTATCCTATCCTCTATCCTATCCTATCCTCTATAGTGTCCTATCCTCTATCCTATCCTATCCTCTATCCTATCCTATCCTCTATCCTATCCTATTCTCTATCCTATCCTGTCCTCTATCCTATCCTATCCTCTATCCTATCCTATCCTCTACCCTATAATATCCTCTATCCTATCCTCTTCTCTATCCTATCCTATCCTGTATCCTATCCAAATTCTACCCTACCCTCTATCGTATCCTATCCTCTATGCTATCCACTATCCTATCCTATCCTCTATCCTATCCTATCCTCTATAGTGTCCTATCCTCTATCCTATCCTATCCTCTATCCTATCCTATCCTCTATCCTATCCTACCCTCTATCCTATCCTATCCTCTATCCTATCCTATTCCCTATCCTATACTATCCTCTATCCTATCCTATCCTCTATCCTATCCTATCCTCTATCCTATCCTATCCTCTATCCTATACTATTCTCTATCCTATCCTATCCTCTATCCTATCCTATCCTCTATCCTATCCTATCCTCTATCCTATCCTATCCTCTATCCTATCCTCTATCCCATCCTATACTCAATCCTATCCTATACTGTATTATATCCTATCCTCTTTCGTATCCTCTATCATATCGTATCCTCTATCCTATCCTATCCTCTACCCTATAATATCCTCTATCCTATCCTCTTCTCTATCCTATCCTATCCTCTATCCTATCCTATCCTCTATCCTATCCTATCCTCTATCCTATCATATCCTCTATCCTATCCTATCCTCTATCCTATCCTATTCTCTATCCTATCCTATCCTCTATCCTATCCTATCCTCTATCCTATCCTATCCCCTATCCTATCCTATCCTCTATCCTATCCTCTATCCTATCCTATCCTCTATCCTCTATCCTCTACCCTCTATCCTCTATCCTCTATCCTCTATCCTATCCTATCCTCTATCCTATCCTATCTTCTATCCTATCCAATCCCATATCCATCCTCTAACCCATCCTATACTCAATCCTATAATATACTGTATTATATCCTATCCGCTTTCCTATCCTCTATCATATCGTATCCTCTATCCTATCCTATCCTCTACTCTATAATATCCTCTATCCTATCCCAATCTCTATCCTATCCTATCCTCTATCCTATCCTATCCTGTATCCTATCCAAATTCTACCCTACCCTCTATCCTATCCTATCCTCTATCCTATCCTATCCTCTATCCTATACTATATTCTATCCTATCCTATCCTCTATCCTATCCTATCCTCTATCCTATCCTATCCTCTATCCTATCCTATCCTCTATCCTATCCTATCCTCTATCCTATCCTATCCTATCCTCTATCCTATCCTATCCTCTATCCTATCCTATCCTCTATCCTATCCTATCCTCTATCCTATCCTATCCTCTATAGTGTCCTATCCTCTATCCTATCCTATCCTCTATCCTATCCTATCCTCTATCCTATCCTATCCTCTATCCTCTATCCTCTATCCTCTATCCTCTATCCTCTATCCTATCCTATCCTCTATCCTATCCTATCTTCTATCCTATCCAATCCCATATCCATCCTCTAACCCATCCTATACTCAATCCTATCCTATACTGTAATATATCCTATCCTCTTTCCTATCCTCTATCATATCGTATCCTCTATCCTATCCTATCCTCTACTCTATAATATCCTCTATCCTATCCCATTCTCTATCCTATCCTATCCTCTATCCTATCCTATCCTGTATCCTATCCAAATTCTACCCTACCCTCTATCCTATCCTATCCTCTATCCTATCCTATCCTCTATCCTATACTATCCTCTATCCTATCCTATCCTCTATCCTATCCTATCCTCTATCCTATCCTATCCTCTATCCTATCCTATCCTCTATCCTATCCTATCCACTATCCTATCCTATCCTCTATCCTATCCTATCCTCTATAGTGTCCTATCCTCTATCCTATCCTATCCTCTATCCTATCCTATCCTCTATCCTATCCTATTCTCTATCCTATCCTGTCCTCTATCCTATCCTATCCTCTATCCTATCCTATCCTCTACCCTATAATATCCTCTATCCTATCCTCTTCTCTATCCTATCCTATCCTGTATCCTATCCAAATTCTACCCTACCCTCTATCGTATCCTATCCTCTATGCTATCCACTATCCTATCCTATCCTCTATCCTATCCTATCCTCTATAGTGTCCTATCCTCTATCCTATCCTATCCTCTATCCTATCCTATCCTCTATCCTATCCTACCCTCTATCCTATCCTATCCTCTATCCTATCCTATTCCCTATCCTATACTATCCTCTATCCTATCCTATCCTCTATCCTATCCTATCCTCTATCCTATCCTATCCTCTATCCTATACTATTCTCTATCCTATCCTATCCTCTATCCTATCCTATCCTCTATCCTATCCTATCCTCTATCCTATCCTATCCTCTATCCTATCCTCTATCCCATCCTATACTCAATCCTATCCTATACTGTATTATATCCTATCCTCTTTCGTATCCTCTATCATATCGTATCCTCTATCCTATCCTATCCTCTACCCTATAATATCCTCTATCCTATCCTCTTCTCTATCCTATCCTATCCTCTATCCTATCCTATCCTCTATCCTATCCTATCCTCTATCCTATCATATCCTCTATCCTATCCTATCCTCTATCCTATCCTATTCTCTATCCTATCCTATCCTCTATCCTATCCTATCCCCTATCCTATCCTATCCTCTATCCTATCCTATCCTCTATCCTATCCTATCCTCTATCCTCTATCCTCTATCCTATCCTATCCTCTATCCTATCCTATCTTCTATCCTATCGAATCCCATATCCCATCCTCTAACCCATCCTATACTCAATCCTATCCTATACTGTATTATATCCTATCCTCTTTCCTATCCTCTATCATATCGTATCCTCTATCCTATCCTTTCCTCTACTCTATAATATCCTCTATCCTATCCCATTCTCTATCCTATCCTATCCTCTATCCTATCCTATCCTGTATCCTATAATATCCTCTATCCTATCCTCTTCTCTATCCTATCCTATCCTCTATCCTATCCTATCCTCTATCCTATCCTATCCTCTATCCTATCATATCCTCTATCCTATCCTATCCTCTATCCTATCCTATCCTCTATCCTGTAATCTATCCTCAATCCTATCCTCTATCCTATCCTATTCTCTATCCTATCCTCTCCTCTATCCTATCCTATCCTCTATCCTATCCTATCCTCTATCCTATCTTATCCTCTATCCTATCCTATCCTGTATCCTATCCAAATTCTACCCTACCCTCTATCCTATCCTATCCTCTATCCTATCCTATTCTCTATCCTATCCTATCCTCTATCCTATCCTACCCTCTATCCTATCCTATCCTCTATCCTATCCTATTCCCTATCCTATACTATCCTCTATCCTATCCTATCCTCTATCCTATCCTATCCTCTATCCTATCATATCCTCTATCCTATCCTATCCTCTATCCTATCCTATCCTCTATCCTGTAATCTATCCTCAATCCTATCCTCTATCCTATCCTATTCTCTATCCTATCCTATCCTCTATCCTATCCTATCCCCTATCCTATCCTATCCTCTATCCTATCCTATCCTCTATCCTATCCTATCCTCTATCCTCTATCCTCTATCCTATCCTATCCTCTATCCTATCCTATCTTCTATCCTATCCAATCCCATATCCCATCCTCTAACCCATCCTATACTCTATCCTATCCTATCCTCTATCCTCTATCATCTATCCTATCCTATCCTCTATCCTATCCTATCTTCTATCCTATCCAATCCCATATCCATCCTCTAACCCATCCTATACTCAATCCTATCCTATACTGTATTATATCCTATCCTCTTTCCTATCCTCTATCATATCGTATCCTCTATCCTATCCTATCCTCTACTCTATAATATCCTCTATCCTATCCCATTCTCTATCCTATCCTATCCTCTATCCTATCCTATCCTGTATCCTATCCAAATTCTAACCTACCCTCTATCCTATCCTATCCTCTATCCTATCCTATCCTCTATCCTATCCTCTCCTCTATCCTATCCTATCCTCTATCCTATCCTATCCTCTATCCTATCTTATCCTCTATCCTATCCTATCCTGTATCCTGTCCAAATTCTACCCTACCCTCTATCCTATCCTATCCTCTATCCTATCCTATTCCCTATCCTATACTATCCTCTATCCTATCCTATCCTCTATCCTATCCTATCCTCTATCCTATCCTATCCTCTATCCTATCCTATTCTCTATCCTATCCTATCCTCTATCCTATCCTATCCTCTATCCTATCCTATCCTCTATCCTATCCTATCCTCTATCCTATCCTCTATCCCATCCTATACTCAATCCTATCCTATACTGTATTATATCCTATCCTCTTTCCTATCCTCTATCATATCGTATCCTCTATCCTATCCTATCCTCTATCCTATCCTATCCTCTATCCTATCCTATCCTCTATCCTATCATATCCTCTATCCTATCCTATCCTCTATCCTATCCTATCCTCTATCCTGTAATCTATCCTCAATCCTATCCTCTATCCTATCCTATTCTCTATCCTATCCTATCCTCTAGCCTATCCTATCCCCTATCCTATCCTATCCTCTATCCTATCCTATCCTCTATCCTATCCTATCCTCTATCCTCTATCCTCTATCCTATCCTATACTCTATCCTATCCTATCTTCTATCCTATCGAATCCCATATCCCATCCTCTAACCCATCCTATACTCAATCCTATCCTATACTGTATTATATCCTATCCTCTTTCCTATCCTCTATCATATCGTATCCTCTATCCTATCCTTTCCTCTACTCTATAATATCCTCTATCCTATCCCATTCTCTATCCTATCCTATCCTCTATCCTATCCTATCCTGTATCCTATAATATCCTCTATCCTATCCTCTTCTCTATCCTATCCTATCCTCTATCCTATCCTATCCTCTATCCTATCCTATCCTCTATCCTATCCTATCTTCTATCCTATCCAATCCCATATCCATCCTCTAACCCATCCTATACTCAATCCTATCCTATACTGTAATATATCCTATCCTCTTTCCTATCCTCTATCATATCGTATCCTCTATCCTATCCTATCCTCTACTCTATAATATCCTCTATCCTATCCCATTCTCTATCCTATCCTATCCTCTATCCTATCCTATCCTGTATCCTATCCAAATTCTACCCTACCCTCTATCCTATCCTATCCTCTATCCTATCCTATCCTCTATCCTATACTATCCTCTATCCTATCCTATCCTCTATCCTATCCTATCCTCTATCCTATCCTATCCTCTATCCTATCCTATCCTCTATCCTATCCTATCCACTATCCTATCCTATCCTCTATCCTATCCTATCCTCTATAGTGTCCTATCCTCTATCCTATCCTATCCTCTATCCTATCCTATCCTCTATCCTATCCTATTCTCTATCCTATCCTGTCCTCTATCCTATCCTATCCTCTATCCTATCCTATCCTCTACCCTATAATATCCTCTATCCTATCCTCTTCTCTATCCTATCCTATCCTGTATCCTATCCAAATTCTACCCTACCCTCTATCGTATCCTATCCTCTATGCTATCCACTATCCTATCCTATCCTCTATCCTATCCTATCCTCTATAGTGTCCTATCCTCTATCCTATCCTATCCTCTATCCTATCCTATCCTCTATCCTATCCTACCCTCTATCCTATCCTATCCTCTATCCTATCCTATTCCCTATCCTATACTATCCTCTATCCTATCCTATCCTCTATCCTATCCTATCCTCTATCCTATCCTATCCTCTATCCTATACTATTCTCTATCCTATCCTATCCTCTATCCTATCCTATCCTCTATCCTATCCTATCCTCTATCCTATCCTATCCTCTATCCTATCCTCTATCCCATCCTATACTCAATCCTATCCTATACTGTATTATATCCTATCCTCTTTCGTATCCTCTATCATATCGTATCCTCTATCCTATCCTATCCTCTACCCTATAATATCCTCTATCCTATCCTCTTCTCTATCCTATCCTATCCTCTATCCTATCCTATCCTCTATCCTATCCTATCCTCTATCCTATCATATCCTCTATCCTATCCTATCCTCTATCCTATCCTATTCTCTATCCTATCCTATCCTCTATCCTATCCTATCCCCTATCCTATCCTATCCTCTATCCTATCCTATCCTCTATCCTATCCTATCCTCTATCCTCTATCCTCTATCCTATCCTATCCTCTATCCTATCCTATCTTCTATCCTATCGAATCCCATATCCCATCCTCTAACCCATCCTATACTCAATCCTATCCTATACTGTATTATATCCTATCCTCTTTCCTATCCTCTATCATATCGTATCCTCTATCCTATCCTTTCCTCTACTCTATAATATCCTCTATCCTATCCCATTCTCTATCCTATCCTATCCTCTATCCTATCCTATCCTGTATCCTATAATATCCTCTATCCTATCCTCTTCTCTATCCTATCCTATCCTCTATCCTATCCTATCCTCTATCCTATCCTATCCTCTATCCTATCATATCCTCTATCCTATCCTATCCTCTATCCTATCCTATCCTCTATCCTGTAATCTATCCTCAATCCTATCCTCTATCCTATCCTATTCTCTATCCTATCCTCTCCTCTATCCTATCCTATCCTCTATCCTATCCTATCCTCTATCCTATCTTATCCTCTATCCTATCCTATCCTGTATCCTATCCAAATTCTACCCTACCCTCTATCCTATCCTATCCTCTATCCTATCCTATTCTCTATCCTATCCTATCCTCTATCCTATCCTACCCTCTATCCTATCCTATCCTCTATCCTATCCTATTCCCTATCCTATACTATCCTCTATCCTATCCTATCCTCTATCCTATCCTATCCTCTATCCTATCATATCCTCTATCCTATCCTATCCTCTATCCTATCCTATCCTCTATCCTGTAATCTATCCTCAATCCTATCCTCTATCCTATCCTATTCTCTATCCTATCCTATCCTCTATCCTATCCTATCCCCTATCCTATCCTATCCTCTATCCTATCCTATCCTCTATCCTATCCTATCCTCTATCCTCTATCCTCTATCCTATCCTATCCTCTATCCTATCCTATCTTCTATCCTATCCAATCCCATATCCCATCCTCTAACCCATCCTATACTCTATCCTATCCTATCCTCTATCCTCTATCATCTATCCTATCCTATCCTCTATCCTATCCTATCTTCTATCCTATCCAATCCCATATCCATCCTCTAACCCATCCTATACTCAATCCTATCCTATACTGTATTATATCCTATCCTCTTTCCTATCCTCTATCATATCGTATCCTCTATCCTATCCTATCCTCTACTCTATAATATCCTCTATCCTATCCCATTCTCTATCCTATCCTATCCTCTATCCTATCCTATCCTGTATCCTATCCAAATTCTAACCTACCCTCTATCCTATCCTATCCTCTATCCTATCCTATCCTCTATCCTATCCTCTCCTCTATCCTATCCTATCCTCTATCCTATCCTATCCTCTATCCTATCTTATCCTCTATCCTATCCTATCCTGTATCCTGTCCAAATTCTACCCTACCCTCTATCCTATCCTATCCTCTATCCTATCCTATTCCCTATCCTATACTATCCTCTATCCTATCCTATCCTCTATCCTATCCTATCCTCTATCCTATCCTATCCTCTATCCTATCCTATTCTCTATCCTATCCTATCCTCTATCCTATCCTATCCTCTATCCTATCCTATCCTCTATCCTATCCTATCCTCTATCCTATCCTCTATCCCATCCTATACTCAATCCTATCCTATACTGTATTATATCCTATCCTCTTTCCTATCCTCTATCATATCGTATCCTCTATCCTATCCTATCCTCTATCCTATCCTATCCTCTATCCTATCCTATCCTCTATCCTATCATATCCTCTATCCTATCCTATCCTCTATCCTATCCTATCCTCTATCCTGTAATCTATCCTCAATCCTATCCTCTATCCTATCCTATTCTCTATCCTATCCTATCCTCTAGCCTATCCTATCCCCTATCCTATCCTATCCTCTATCCTATCCTATCCTCTATCCTATCCTATCCTCTATCCTCTATCCTCTATCCTATCCTATACTCTATCCTATCCTATCTTCTATCCTATCGAATCCCATATCCCATCCTCTAACCCATCCTATACTCAATCCTATCCTATACTGTATTATATCCTATCCTCTTTCCTATCCTCTATCATATCGTATCCTCTATCCTATCCTTTCCTCTACTCTATAATATCCTCTATCCTATCCCATTCTCTATCCTATCCTATCCTCTATCCTATCCTATCCTGTATCCTATAATATCCTCTATCCTATCCTCTTCTCTATCCTATCCTATCCTCTATCCTATCCTATCCTCTATCCTATCCTATCCTCTATCCTATCATATCCTCTATCCTATCCTATCCTCTATCCTATCCTATCCTCTATCCTGTAATCTATCCTCAATCCTATCCTCTATCCTATCCTATTCTCTATCCTATCCTATCCTCTATCCTATCCTATCCCCTATCCTATCCTATCCTCTATCCTATCCTATCCTCTATCCTATCCTATCCTCTATCCTCTATCCTCTATCCTATCCTATCCTCTATCCTATCCTATCTTCTATCCTATCCAATCCCATATCCCATCCTCTAACCCATCCTATACTCTATCCTATCCTATCCTCTATCCTCTATCATCTATCCTATCCTATCCTCTATCCTATCCTATCTTCTATCCTATCCAATCCCATATCCATCCTCTAACCCATCCTATACTCAATCCTATCCTATACTGTATTATATCCTATCCTCTTTCCTATCCTCTATCATATCGTATCCTCTATCCTATCCTATCCTCTACTCTATAATATCCTCTATCCTATCCCATTCTCTATCCTATCCTATCCTCTATCCTATCCTATCCTGTATCCTATCCAAATTCTAACCTACCCTCTATCCTATCCTATCCTCTATCCTATCCTATCCTCTATCCTACACTATCCTCTATCCTATCCTATCCTCTATCCTATCCTATCCTCTATCCTATCCTATCCTCTATCCTATCCTATCCTCTATTCTATCCTATTCTCTATCCTATCCTATCCTCTATAGTGTCCTATCCTCTATCCTATCCTATCCTCTATCCTATCCTATCCTCTATCCTATCCTATTCTCTATCCTATCCTATCCTCTATCCTATCCTACCCTCTGTCCTATCCTGTATTCTATCCTATCCTATCCTCTATCCTATCCTATCCTCTGTCCTATCCTATCCTATCCTCCATCCTATCCTATCCTATCCTATCCTATCCTCTATCCTATCCTATCCTATCCTCTATCCTATCCTATCCTATCCTCTATCCTATCCTATCCTCTATCAGATCCTATCCTCTATCCTATCCTATCCTCTTACCTATTCTAACCTCTATCCTATCCTATCCTCTACCCTATCCTATCCTCTATCCTATCCTACCCTGTATCGTATAATCTATCGTCAATCTTATACTCTGTCCTATACTATTCTCTATCCTATCCTATCCTCTATCCTATCCTATCCTCTATCGTCTCCTATCTTCTGTCCTATGAAATCCCCTATACTATCCTGTCCTATTCTCTATCCTATCCTCTATCCTTTCCTATCCTCTATCCTATCCTATCCTCTATCCTATCCTATCCTCTATCCTATCCTATTCTCTATCCTATCCTATCCTCTATCCTATCCTACCCTCTGTCCTATCCTGTATTCTATCCTATCCTATCCTCTATCCTATCCTATCCTCTGTCCTATCCTATCCTATCCTCCATCCTATCCTATCCTATCCTATCCTATCCTATCCTCTATCCTATCCTATCCTATCCTCTATCCTATCCTATCCTCTACCCTATCCTATCCTCTATCCTATCCTACCCTGTATCGTATAATCTATCGTCAATCTTATACTCTGTCCTATACTATTCTCTATCCTATCCTATCCTCTATCCTATCCTATCCTCTATCGTCTCCTATCTTCTGTCCTATGAAATCCCCTATACTATCCTGTCCTATTCTCTATCCTATCCTCTATCCTTTCCTATCCTCTATCCTATCCTATCCTCTATCCTATCCTATCCTCTATCCTATCCTATCCTCTATCCTATCCTATCCTCTATTCTATCCTATTCTCTATCCTATCATATCCTCTGTCCTGTCCTATCCTCTATCCTATCCTATCCTCTATCCTATCCTATCCTCTATCCTATCGTATCCTCTATCCTATCCCATCCTCTATCCTATCCTATCGTCTATCCTATAATATCCTCTATCCTATCCAATCCTCTATCCTATCCTATCCTCAATCCTATCCTGCATCCTATCCAATCCACTATGCTATCTTATCCTCTATTCTATCGTATCCTCTATCCTATCCTATACTCTGTCCTGTCCTATCCTCTATCCTATCCTATCTTCTATTCTATCCAATCCCATATCCCATCCTCTAACTCATCCTATACTCAATCCTATCCTATACTGTATTATATCCTATCCTCTTTCCTATCCTCTATCATATCGTATCCTCTATCCTATCCTATCCTCTATCCTATCCTATCCTCTATCCTGTAATCTATCCTCAATCCTATCCTCTATCCTATCCTATTCTCTATCCTATCCTCTCCTCTATCCTATCCTATCCTCTATCCTATCCTATCCTCTATCCTATCTTATCCTCTATCCTATCCTATCCTCTATCCTATCCCATCCTCTATTCTATCCTATCCTCTATCCTATCCTATCCTCTATCCTATCCTATTCTCTATCCTATCCTACCCTCTATCATATCGTATCCTCTATCCTATCCTATCCTCTACCCTATAATATCCTCTATCCTATCCTATCCCCTATCCTATCCTATCCTCTATCCTATCCTATTCTCTATCCTATCCTATCCTCTATCCTATCCTATCCTCTATCCTATGCTATCCTCTATCCAATCCTATCCTCTATCCTATCCTATCCTCTATCCTATCCTATCCTATCCTCTATCCTATCCTATCCTCTATCCTATCCTATCCTCTATCCTATCCTATCCTCTATCCTATCCTCTCCTCTATCCTATCCTATCCTCTATCCTATCCTATCCTCTATCCTATCCTATCCTCTATCCTATCCTCTATCCTATCCTATTCTCTATCCTATCCTATCCTCTATCCTATCCTATCCCCTATGCTATCCTATCCTCTATCCTATCCTCTATCCTATCCTCTATCCTATCCTATCCTCTATCCTCTATCCTCTATCCTATCCTATCCTCTATCCTATACTATCCTCTATCCTATCCTATCCTCTATCCTATCCTATCGTCTATCCTATCCTATCCTCTATCCTATCCTATCCTCTATCCTATCCTATCCTCTATCCTATCCTATTCTCTATCCTATCCTATCCTCTATCCTATCCTATCCTCTATCCTATGCTATCCTCTATCCAATCCTATCCTCTATCCTATCCTATCCTCTATCCTATCCTATCCTATCCTCTATCCTATCCTATCCTCTATCCTATCCTATCCTCTATCCTATCCTATCCTCTATCCTATCCTATCCTATCCTCTATCCTATCCTATCCTCTATCCTATCCTCTATCCTATCCTATTCTCTATCCTATCCTATCCTCTATCCTATCCTATCCCCTATGCTATCCTATCCTCTATCCTATCCTCTATCCTATCCTCTATCCTATCCTATCCTCTATCCTCTATCCTCTATCCTATCCTATCCTCTATCCTATACTATCCTCTATCCTATCCTATCCTCTATCCTATCCTATCGTCTATCCTATCCTATCCTCTATCCTATCCTATTCTCTATCCTATCCTATCCTCTATCCTATCCTATCCTCTATCCTATCCTATCCTCTATCCTATCCTATCCTCTATAGTGTCCTATCCTCTATCCTACCCTACCCTCTATCCTATCCTATCCTCTATGCTATCCTCTATCCTATCCTATCCTCTATCCTATCCTATCCTCTATCCTATCCTATCCTCTATCCTATCCTCTCCTCTATCCTATCCTATCCTCTATCCTATCCTATCCTCTATCCTATCCTATCCTCTATCCTATCCTATCCTCTATCCTATCCTATCCTCTATCCTATCCCATTCTCTATCCTATCCTATCCTCTATCCTATCCTATCCTGTATCCTATCCTATCCTCTATCCTATCCTATCCTCTATCCTATCCTATCCTCTATCCTATCCTATCCTCTATAGTGTCCTATCCTCTATCCTACCCTACCCTCTATCCTATCCTATCCTCTATGCTATCCTCTATCCTATCCTATCCTCTATCCTATCCTATCCTCTATCCTATCCTATCCTCTATCCTATCCTCTCCTCTATCCTATCCTATCCTCTATCCTATCCTATCCTCTATCCTATCCTATCCTCTATCCTATCCTATCCTCTATCCTATCCTATCCTCTATCCTATCCCATGCTCTATCCTATCCTATCCTCTATCCTATCCTATCCTGTATCCTATCCATATTCTACCCTACCCTCCATCCTATCCTATACTCTATCCTATCCTATCCTCTATCCTATACTATCCTCTATCCTATCCTATCCTCTATCCTATCCTATCCTCTATCCTATCCTATCGTCTATCCTATCCTATCTTCTATCCTATCCTATCCTCTATCCTATCCTATCCTATCCTCTATCCTATCCTATTCTCTATCCTATCCTATCCTCTATCGTATCCTATCCTCTATCCTATCCTATCCTCTATCCTATCCTATCCTCTATCCTATCCTATCCTCTATCCTATCCAATACCCTATCCTATCCTCTATCCCATCCCATACTCAATCCTATCCTATACTGTATTATATCCTATCCTCTTTCCTATCCTCTATCATATCGTATCCTCTATCCTATCCTATCCTCTACCCTATAATATCCTCTATCCTATCCTCTTCTCTATCCTATCCTATCCTGTATCCTATCCGAATTCTACCCTACCCTCTATCCTATCCTATCCTCTATGCTATCCTATCCTCTATCCTATCCTCTATCCTATCCTCTATCCTATCCTCTATCCTATCCTATTCTCTATCCTATCCTATCCTCTATCCTATCCTATCCCCTATGCTATCCTATCCTCTATCCTATCCTCTATCCTATCCTCTATCCTATCCTATCCTCTATCCTCTATCCTCTATCCTCTATCCTATCCTATCCTCCATCCTATCCTATCCTCTATCCAATCCTACCCTCAATCCTATCCTATCCTCCATCCTATACTATCATCAATCCTATCGTATTCACTCTCCTTTCCTATCCTCTATCCTATCCTTATCCTATATCCTATCCTATTCTCTATCCTATATCCTATCCCATTCTCTATCCTCTATCCTATCCTATCCACTATCCTATCCTATCCTCTATCCTATCTTCTATCCTATCCTATCCTCAATCCTATCGTATCCGCTATCCTATAATATCCTCTACCCTATACTCTATGCAATCCTATCCTCTATCCTATCCTATCCTCTATAATATCGTATATTCTATCCTATCCTATCCTCTATCCTATCCTATCCTCAATCCTATCCTATCCTCTATCCTATCCTATCCTCTATCCTATCCTCTATCCTATCTTAACATCTATCCTATCCTATCCTCTATCCTATCCTATCCTCTATTGTATCCTATCCTCTATCGTATCCTGTCCTCTATCCTATCCAATCATCTATCCTATCCTCTATCCTATCCTATCCTCAATCCTATCCCATCTTCAGTCCTATCCTATCCTCTATCCTATCCTATCCTCTATCCTATCCTATCCTCTATCCTATCCTATCCTCTATCCTATCCTCTATCCTATCCTATTCTCTATCCTATCCTATCCTATCCTCTATCCTATCCTATCCTCTATCCTATCCTATCCTCTATCCTATCCTATCCTCTATCCTATCCTATCCTGTATCCTATCCTATCCTCTATCCTATCCTACCCTCTATCCTATCCTATCCTCTATCCTATCCTCTATCCTATCCTATCCTCTATCCTATCCTATCCTCTATCCTATCCTCTCCTCTATCCTATCCTCTCTTCTATCCTATCCAATCCCATATCCCATCCTCTATCCCATCCTATACTCAATCCTATACTATACTGTATTATATCCTATCCTCTTCCCTATCCTCTATCATATCCTATCCTCTATCCTATCCTATCCTCTATCCTATCCTATCCTGTATCCTATCCTATCCTCTATCCTATCCTACCCTCTATCCTATCCTCTCCTCTATCCTATCCTCTCTTCTATCCTATCCTATCCTATCCTCTATCCTATCCTATCCTCTATCCTATCCTATCCTCTATTCTATCCTATCTTCTATCCTATCCTATCCTCTATGCTATCCTATCCTCCATCCTATCCTATCCTCTATCCTATCCTATCCTCTATCCTATCCTATCCTCTATCCTATCCTATCCTCTATTATATCCTATCTTCTATCCTATCCAATCCCATATCCCATCCTCTATCCCATCCTATACTCAATCCTATACTATACTGTATTATATCCTATCCTCTTTCCTATCCTCTATCATATCGTATCCTCTATCCTATCTTATCCTCTATCGTATCCTGTCCTCTATCCTATCCAATCCTCTATCCTATCCTCTATCCTATCCTACCCTCTATCCTATCCTATCCTCTATCCTATCCTATCCTCTATCCTATCCTATCCTCTATCCTATCCTATCCTCTATCCTATCCTATCCTCTATCCTAGCCTATCCTCTATCGTATCCTATCCTCTATCCTATCCTATCCTCTATCCTATCCTATCCTCTATCCTATCCTATCCTCTATCCTATCCTATCCTCTGTCCTATCCTATCCTCTATCGTGTAATCTATCCTCAATCCTATCCTCTATCCTATCCTATTCTCTATCCTATCCTATCCTCTATCCTATCCTATCCCCTATCCTATCCTATCCTATCCTCTATCCTATCCTATCCTCTATCCTATCCTATCCTCTATCCTATCCTATCCTCTATCCTATCCTATCCTCTATCCTATCCTATCCTCTATCCTCTATCCTCTATCCTCTATCCTATCCTATCCTCTATCCTATCCTATCTTCTATCCTATCCAATCCCATATCCCATCCTCTAACCCATCCTATACTCAATCCTATCCTATACTGTATTATATCCTATCCAATCCCATATCCCATCCTATACTCAATCCTATCCTATACTGTATTATATCCTATCCTCTTTCCTATCCTCTATCATATCGTATCCTCTATCCTATCCTATCCTCTACTCTATAATATCCTCTATCCTATCCCATTCTCTATCCTATCCTATCCTCTATCCTATCCAAATTCTACCCTACCCTCTATCCTATCCTATCCTCTATCCTATCCTATCCTCTATCCTATCCTATCCTCTATCCTATCCAAATTCTACCCTACCCTCTATCCTATCCTATCCTCTATCCTATCCTATCCTCTATCCTATACTATCCTCTATCCTATCCTATCCTCTATCCTATCCTATCGTCTATCCTATCCTATCCTCTATCCTATCCTATCCTCTATCCTATCCTATCCTCTATCCTATCCTATTCTCTATCCTATCCTATCCTCTATCGTATCCTATCCTCTATCCTATCCTATCCTCTATCCTATCCTATCCTCTATCCTATCCAATACCCTATCCTATCCTCTATCCCATCCCATACTCAATCCTATCCTATACTGTATTATATCCTATCCTCTTTCCTATCCTCTATCATATCGTATCCTCTATCCTATCCTATCCTCTACCCTATAATATCCTCTATCCTATCCTCTTCTCTATCCTATCCTATCCTGTATCCTATCCGAATTCTACCCTACCCTCTATCCTAGTCTATCCTCTATGCTATCCTCTATCCTATCCTATCCTCTATCCTATCCTATCCTCTATCCTATCCTATCCTCTATCCTATCCTATCCTCTATCCTATCCTATCCTATCCTCTATCCTATCCTATCCTCTATCCTATCCTATCCTCTATCCTATCCTATCCTCTATCCTATCCTATCCTGTATCCTATCCTATCCTCTATCCTATCCTACCCTCTATCCTATCCTATCCTCTATCCTATCCTCTATCCTATCCTATCCTCTATCCTATCCTATCCTCTATCCTATCCTCTCCTCTATCCTATCCTCTCTTCTATCCTATCCAATCCCATATCCCATCCTCTATCCCATCCTATACTCAATCCTATACTATACTGTATTATATCCTATCCTCTTCCCTATCCTCTATCATATCCTATCCTCTATCCTATCCTATCCTCTATCCTATCCTATCCTCTATCCTATCCTATCCTCTATCCTATCCTCTATCCTATCCTATTCTCTATCCTATCCTATCCTATCCTCTATCCTATCCTATCCTCTATCCTATCCTATCCTCTATCCTATCCTATCCTCTATCCTATCCTATCCTGTATCCTATCCTATCCTCTATCCTATCCTACCCTCTATCCTATCCTCTCCTCTATCCTATCCTCTCTTCTATCCTATCCTATCCTATCCTCTATCCTATCCTATCCTCTATCCTATCCTATCCTCTATTCTATCCTATCTTCTATCCTATCCTATCCTCTATGCTATCCTATCCTCCATCCTATCCTATCCTCTATCCTATCCTATCCTCTATCCTATCCTATCCTCTATCCTATCCTATCCTCTATTATATCCTATCTTCTATCCTATCCAATCCCATATCCCATCCTCTATCCCATCCTATACTCAATCCTATACTATACTGTATTATATCCTATCCTCTTTCCTATCCTCTATCATATCGTATCCTCTATCCTATCCTATCCTCTATCGTATCCTGTCCTCTATCCTATCCAATCCTCTATCCTATCCTCTATCCTATCCTACCCTCTATCCTATCCTATCCTCTATCCTATCCTATCCTCTATCCTATCCTATCCTCTATCCTATCCTATCCTCTATCCTATCCTATCCTCTATCCTAGCCTATCCTCTATCGTATCCTATCCTCTATCCTATCCTATCCTCTATCCTATCCTATCCTCTATCCTATCCTATCCTCTATCCTATCCTATCCTCTGTCCTATCCTATCCTCTATCGTGTAATCTATCCTCAATCCTATCCTCTATCCTATCCTATTCTCTATCCTATCCTATCCTCTATCCTATCCTATCCCCTCTCCTATCCTATCCTATCCTCTATCCTATCCTATCCTCTATCCTATCCTATCCTCTATCCTATCCTATCCTCTATCCTATCCTATCCTCTATCCTATCCTATCCTCTATCCTCTATCCTCTATCCTCTATCCTATCCTATCCTCTATCCTATCCTATCTTCTATCCTATCCAATCCCATATCCCATCCTCTAACCCATCCTATACTCAATCCTATCCTATACTGTATTATATCCTATCCAATCCCATATCCCATCCTCTAACCCATCCTATACTCAATCCTATCCTATACTGTATTATATCCTATCCTCTTTCCTATCCTCTATCATATCGTATCCTCTATCCTATCCTATCCTCTACTCTATAATATCCTCTATCCTATCCCATTCTCTATCCTATCCTATCCTCTATCCTATCCAAATTCTACCCTACCCTCTATCCTATCCTATCCTCTATCCTATCCTATCCTCTATCCTATCCTATCCTCTATCCTATCCAAATTCTACCCTACCCTCTATCCTATCCTATCCTCTATCCTATCCTATCCTCTATCCTATACTATCCTCTATCCTATCCTATCCTCTATCCTATCCTATCGTCTATCCTATCCTATCCTCTATCCTATCCTATCCTCTATCCTATCCTATCCTCTATCCTATCCTATTCTCTATCCTATCCTATCCTCTATCGTATCCTATCCTCTATCCTATCCTATCCTCTATCCTATCCTATCCTCTATCCTATCCAATACCCTATCCTATCCTCTATCCCATCCCATACTCAATCCTATCCTATACTGTATTATATCCTATCCTCTTTCCTATCCTCTATCATATCGTATCCTCTATCCTATCCTATCCTCTACCCTATAATATCCTCTATCCTATCCTCTTCTCTATCCTATCCTATCCTGTATCCTATCCGAATTCTACCCTACCCTCTATCCTAGTCTATCCTCTATGCTATCCTCTATCCTATCCTATCCTCTATCCTATCCTATCCTCTATCCTATCCTATCCTCTATCCTATCCTATCCTCTATCCTATCCTATCCTCTATCCTATCCTCTCCTCTATCCTATCCTATCCTCTATTCTATCCTATCCTCTATCCTATCCTATTCTCTATCCTATCCTATCCTCTATCGTATCCTATCCTCTATCCTATCCTATCCTCTATCCTATCCTATCTTCTATCCTATCCAATCCCATATCCCATCCTCTAACCCATCCTATACTCAATCCTATCCTATACTGTATTATATCCTATCCTCTTTCCTATCCTCTATCATATCGTATCCTCTATCCTATCCTATCCTCTAATCTATAATATCCTCTATCCTATCCCATTCTCTATCCTATCCTATCCTCTATCCTATCCTATCCTGTATCCTATCCAAATTCTACCCTACCCTCTATCCTATCCTATCCTCTATCCTATCCTATCCTCTATCCTATCCTATCCTCTATCCTATCCTATCCTGTATCCTATCCAAATTCTACCCTACCCTCTATCCTATCCTATCCACTATCCTATCCTATCCTCTATCCTATACTATCCTCTATCCTATCCTATCCTCTATCCTATCCTATCGTCTATCCTATCCTATCCTATCCTCTATCCTATCCTATTCTCTATCCTATCCTATCCTCTATCGTATCCTATCCTCTATCCTATCCTATCCTCTATCCTATCCTATCCTCTATCCTATCCAATACCCTATCCTATCCTCTATCCCATCCCATACTCAATCCTATCCTATACTGTATTATATCCTATCCTCTTTCCTATCGTCTATCATATCGTATCCTCTATCCTATCCTATCCTCTACCCTATAATATCCTCTATCCTATCCTCTTCTCTATCCTATCTTATCCTGTATCCTATCCGAATTCTACCCTACCCTCTATCCTATCCTATCCTCTATGCTATCCTCTATCCTATCCTATCCTCTATCCTATCCTATCCTCTATCCTATCCTATCCTCTATCCTATCCTCTCCTCTATCCTATCCTATCCTCTATCCTATCCTATCCTCTATCCTATCCTATCCTCTATCCTATCCTATCCTCTATCCTATCCTCTATCCTATCCTATTCTCTATCCTATCCTATCCTCTATCCTATCCTATCCCCTATGCTATCCTATCCTCTATCCTATCCTCTATCCTATCCTCTATCCTATCCTATCCTCTATCCTCTATCCTCTATCCTATCCTATCCTCTATCCTATACTATCCTCTATCCTATCCTATCCTCTATCCTATCCTATCGTCTATCCTATCCTATCCTCTATCCTATCCTATCCTCTATCCTATCCTATCCTCTATCCTATCCTATCCTCTATAGTGTCCTATCCTCTATCCTACCCTACCCTCTATCCTATCCTATCCTCTATGCTATCCTCTATCCTATCCTATCCTCTATCCTATCCTATCCTCTATCCTATCCTATCCTCTATCCTATCCTCTCCTCTATCCTATCCTATCCTCTATCCTATCCTATCCTCTATCCTATCCTATCCTCTATCCTATCCTATCCTCTATCCTATCCTATCCTCTATCCTATCCCATTCTCTATCCTATCCTATCCTCTATCCTATCCTATCCTGTATCCTATCCAAATTCTACCCTACCCTCTATCCTATCCTATACTCTATCCTATCCTATCCTCTATCCTATACTATCCTCTATCCTATCCTATCCTCTATCCTATCCTATCCTCTATCCTATCCAGAGTTGGGCAAAAATTTATTTTAAAATTTCGAATACAAATAAATGAAATCTATTTTTTATTCGAACTCGTTTCTCTCGGATACATATTCACCGCAGTCTATCCGTCGGATACTTTTCACGATTTTCATTTGTCGTCCGTGGGTCATCCGAATTGCGGAGCAACGGCTATGCGTATCCGACGCCTCTAGCGGCGAGATTTTTTATTTGAGAGAATGTATCCGAAGATACAGCTGATGAGTTGGAAAGTATCTTTGATTTTTATTCGATAGTTTTTAGCAGCGCCCCCATGTATTCGACGGTCAATTTCGTCAGATACTCGCAACTCAGAATGTATCTTAGATTTTCGACGTACGATTTTTGCGTGGCCCAGAGATTTATTCGGATGGTCGATGTAGGGAAGATGATTTATTCGATTTTTTATTCGAGACGAGCATGAGGAATAAATGAAAATCAAATGTATCTTTTATTCGAAATTGTATTCGAAGTTCGGATAAAAGACCGAGCGACGTTGCCAAATCATAATACTTACGTTGTAATATGCAAGTACGTCCTATGGTATAGTGACTCCCATTAATATTCAAACACTATTTATTAATTAAACGATTGTTTAAACCAATGAATTTGTATTATTTAAACGAATGTTTAAACACATACATGTTCATTATTTAAACGATTGTTTAAGCAAATAGATTTGTATTATTTAAACAGAGGTTTACATAGGTAAATGTTTATTATTTAAATGACTGTTTAATAAATGAATTTTTATTATTTAATCAGATCTTTCAACCGATATATTTTTATTACTTAAACGATTGTTTAAACAAATAAATTTTTATTATTGAAACAAATGTTTAAACCAATACATTTTTACTATTTAAACAATTGTTTCAACAAATAAAATTTTATTATTTAAACAATTGTTTAAACAAATACATTTTTATTACTTAAACGTTTGTTTAAACAAATAAATTTTTATTATTTAAACAATTGTTTAAACAAATAAATTTTTATTATTGAAACAAATGTTTAAACCAATACATTTTTATTACTTACACGGTTGTTTAAACAAATAAATTTTTATTATTGAAACAAATGTTTAAACCAATACATTTTTATTATTTAAACAATTGTTTAAACAAATAAATTTTTATTATTGAAACAAATGTTTAAACCAGTACATTTTGATTACTTAAAATATTGTTTAAACAAACACATTTTTATTACTTAAACAATTTACGTCACCTTTTGCAATGAGTAAAAGTCTTTATAATAAAAGGAAATGTCATTGGGTTTCACCATCGGTACTCTGCTGGATATTAAGGTATTAAGACAATTTTATAAAGAACTCTTTAGATTATGTATTATGTACAGGTATACGTACATAGGCATTGCATGCTATGGAATTTTTCTGTCTACGGTTCTGAATTACAGACTCTGTAGAACATGCAGAAATTTAGAATCAAAGACATCGATGATTTAAATTATCTGGAACAGTACTAAATAAATAACAAGTTAACCATTGAAACAATGAATTAAAAAATTATTACTGAAAATATATATTTATGACGACAATTATCAGTGGACAGGCATAATTTTTTAACGAAGTTTACTGCAAATTTCATGCTGATATCTCTTACGGTTCAACATTTATTGTAAAATGTCACGAAATTTCTCGACCCAGCACAGTGTCCGGCCGTCCAAGGCTGTGTATCGCGATGCAGCATTCGCTTCAGATAATTTTAATTTCGTTAATTTTAAAATGTTCATCTTTTTAAAAAACAGGTCTGTAAAGAGGACACTTGGGGCTATATCCTCATTTTTTTGCAAATTTTTAAAAAGTTCCCTTCTATGAAAAGATTGCATTTGTTGAAAACAACGCACACCTTCGGCCAAAAAGAAAGTAACACATGTTTCGTTCTTCTACTCTCGGAATCATTCGGCAGGGATCGACGTCTGTCGTTGCACACATAAACATATGTATATCGTCGCCTGTGATGGCACATATATATGCATATATTTGTAGCCGCTTCGACTGCGGCGAACGTAGATAGAAAAGGACAGCATGCAAACACGGCCGCGTGGCCGAAGGCGCTAGAAAAAGGCAGCACAACCCGATGATATTATTATTCGATTTGTACCATGTTTGGGCTTATTTTGTTCAGGAAAACATTTTCAATCGGTAGGTAATGATATCATTATGGTAACGTTAATAAGAAATAATATTAGATATAGTTGGTAAACGCCAATACGCTACTGGTTACAATGTTGCCTCTGATACTGAATCACGACCATATGGAGCGTCGCGTCATGTGCCGCCTGGAGACAACAATGTAAGCGTTTCACCATCACTTATTAATAACAATAAAATGTGTGTTACAATTCATAATTCTGCCATGGGAACATTATTAATCGATTGCAAATAGTTTGCTGATGAAAACAAGTCTAAACACGTCACAAATCTGATAAGTTAGACGGTGCCAGTATTGAAACGTTTCCTTCGAAGTTTATCAACGAATTTTATTTCACTAGCTGACCGTTCCATTTCGATAGAGTCCGCTGCCGTACCAGAGCATGTTCTACAGAGTCGGTAATTCAGAACCGTAGACAGAAAAATGCCATAGCATGCAATGCCTACATATGTACGTGTACCTGTACATAATACATAATCTAAAGAGTTCTTTATAAAATTGTCTTAATAACTTAACATCCAGCAGAGTACCAATGGTGAAACCCAATGACATTTCCTTTTCTTATAAAGAGTTTTACTCACTGCAAAACGTGACGTAAATTGTTTAAGTAATAAAAATGTGTTTGTTTAAACAATATTTTAAGTAATAAAAATGTACTGGTTTAATCATTTGTTTCAATAATACAAATGTACTGGTTCAAACATTTGTTTTAATAATAAAAATTTATTTGTTTAAACAATCGTTTAAATAATAAAAATTTAATTGTGAAGACTAGCGTTTAACTAGTAAAAATGTACTGGTGTAAACATTTGTTTCAATAATAAAAATTTATTTGTTTAAACAATTGTTTAAATAATACAAATTTATTTGTGTAAGCTAGCGTTTAACTAGTAAAAATGTACTGGTGTAAACATTTGTTTCAATAATAAAAATTTATTTGTTTAAACAATTGTTTAAATAATACAAATTTATTTGTGTAAGCTAGCGTTTAACTAGTAAAAATGTACTGGTGTAAACATTTGTTTCAATAACAAAAATTTATTTGTTTAAACAATTGTTTAAATAATCAAAATTTATTTATGTAAACAAGCGTTAAAAGTTTAAACGATAAAAAGTGTTCGATTATTAATGGTAGTCACTGTACCGTGGTACGTATTTACGTATTATGGCTTGGCAACGTCGGATAAAAAAGTCGGCCATCCGACCATCGAATACAATTTCGAATAAAAGATACATTTCATTTTCATCTCTGCCAAATACTCGTCCCGAATAAATCCTCAAATAAATCGTCTGGCCACATCGAGCTTCGGATATCGAATAAAAGTTACGAATAAATTTCGCCGCGACATCTGCCTTCGAATACATTCTGAAATTAATTTTTATTCGACGCCTAAAATCGTTCGGATGGTCGGCGGACGCCGAGTATCTACAAATAAATCCGTCGAATAAATGGGGGCGTTGCAATCGACCATCCGAATAAATCCTGACGTAGCCAGAAAATCATCCGGAGGCACATCGAATACAAATCTCGAAACCAGACGCTCGTCGAATAAAGATACAAATAACTGCTCGCGATTCATCCGACTTCGAATAGAAACAAAAGAACAGAGAATTTGTATCCGAAGGCGCTTCAAATAAATTTTTCATCGGATACTGCCCAACTCTGATCCTATCCTATCGTCTATCCTATCCTATCCTCTATCCTATCCTATCCTCTATCCTATCCTATCCTCTATCCTATCCTATTCTCTATCCTATCCTATCCTCTATCGTATCCTATCCTCTATCCTATCCTATCCTCTATCCTATCCTATCCTCTATCCTATCCTATCCTCTATCCTATCCAATACCCTATCCTATCCTATACTGTATTATATCCTATCCTCTTTCCTATCCTCTATCATATCGTATCCTCTATCCTATCCTATCCTCTACCCTATAATATCCTCTATCCTATCCTCTTCTCTATCCTATCCTATCCTGTATCCTATCCGAATTCTACCCTACCCTCTATCCTATCCTATCCTCTATGCTATCCTCTATCCTATCCTATCCTCTATCCTATCCTATCCTCTATCCTATCCTATCCTCTATCCTATCCTATCCTCTATCCTATCCTATCCTCTATCCTATCCTCTATCCTATCCTATTCTCTATCCTATCCTATCCTCTATCCTATCCTATCGTCTATCCTATCCTATCCTCTATCCTATCCTATCCTCTATCCTATCCTATCCTCTATCCTATCCTATCCTCTATCCTATCCCATTCTCTATCCTGTCCTATCCTCTATCCTATCCTATCCTCTATCCTATCCTCTATCCTATCCTATTCTCTATCCTATCCTATCCTCTATCCTATCCTATCCCCTATGCTATCCTATCCTCTATCCTATCCTCTATCCTATCCTCTATCCTATCCTCTATCCTATCCTATTCTCTATCCTATCCTATCCTCTATCCTATCCTATCCCCTATGCTATCCTATCCTCTATCCTATCCTCTATCCTATCCTCTATCCTATCCTATCCTCTATCCTCTATCCTCTATCCTATCCTATCCTCTATCCTATACTATCCTCTATCCTATCCTATCCTCTATCCTATCCTATCGTCTATCCTATCCTATCCTCTATCCAATCCTATCCTCTATCCTATCCTATCCTCTATCCTATCCTATCCTCTATCCTATCCTATCCTCTATAGTGTCCTATCCTCTATCCTACCCTACCCTCTATCCTATCCTATCCTCTATGCTATCCTCTATCCTATCCTATCCTCTATCCTATCCTATCCTCTATCCAATCCTATCCTCTATCCTATCCTATCCTCTATCCTATCCTAGCCTCTATCCTATCCTATCCTCTATAGTGTCCTATCCTCTATCCTACCCTACCCTCTATCCTATCCTATCCTCTATGCTATCCTCTATCCTATCCTATCCTCTATCCTATCCTATCCTCTATCCTATCCTATCCTCTATCCTATCCTCTCCTCTATCCTATCCTATCCTCTATCCTATCCTATCCTCTATCCTATCCTATCCTCTATCCTATCCTATCCTCTATCCTATCCTATCCTCTATCCTATCCCATTCTCTATCCTATCCTATCCTCTATCCTATCCTATCCTGTATCCTATCCAAATTCTACCCTACCCTCTATCCTATCCTATACTCTATCCTATCCTATCCTCTATCCTATACTATCCTCTATCCTATCCTATCCTCTATCCTATCCTATCCTCTATCCTATCCTATCGTCTATCCTATCCTATCCTCTATCCTATCCTATCCTCTATCCTATCCTAACCTCTATCCTATCCTATTCTCTATCCTATCCTATCCTCTATCCTATCCTATCCTCTATCCTATCCTATCCTCTATAGTGTCCTATCCTCTATCCTATCCTATCCTCTATGCTATCCTATCCTCTATCCTATCCTATTCTCTATCCTATCCTATCCTCTATCCTATCCTATCCTCTATCATATCCTATCCTCTATCCTATCCTATCCTCTATCCTATCCTATCCTCTATCCTATCCTATCCTATATCCTATCCTATCCTCTATCCTATCCTATCCTCTATCCTATCCTATCCTCTATAGTGTCCTATCCTCTATCCTATCATATCCTCTATCCTATCCTATCCTCTATCCTATCCTATCCTCTATCCTATCCTATCCTCTATCCTATCCTATCCTCTATCCTATCCTATCCTCTATCCTATCCTATCCTGTATCCTATCCTATCGTCTATCCTATCCTATCCTCTATCCTATCCTATCCTCTATCCTATCCCATTCTCTATCCTATCCTATCCTCTATCCTATCCTATCCTGTATCCTATCCAAATTCTACCCTACCCTCTATCCTATCCTATCCTCTATCCTATACTATCCTCTATCCTATCCTATCCTCTATCCTATCCTCTATCCTATCCTATCCTCTATCCTATCCTATCGTCTATCCTATCCTATCCTCTATCCTATCCTATCCTCTATCCTATCCTATCCTCTATCCTATCCTATTCTCTATCCTATCCTATCCTCTATCCTATCCTATTCTCTATCCTATCCTATCCTCTATCGTATCCTATCCTCTATCCTATCCTATCCTCTATCCTATCCTATCCTCTATCCTATCCTATCCTCTATCCTATCCAATACCCTATCCTATCCTCTATCCCATCCCATACTCAATCCTATCCTATACTGTATTATATCCTATCCTCTTTCCTATCCTCTATCATATCGTATCCTCTATCCTATCCTATCCTCTACACTATAATATCCTCTATCCTATCCTCTTCTCTATCCTATCCTATCCTGTATCCTATCCGAATTCTACCCTACCCTCTATCCTATCCTATCCTCTATGCTATCCTCTATCCTATCCTATCCTCTATCCTATCCTATCCTCTATCCTATCCTATCCTCTATCCTATCCTATCCTCTATCCTATCCTATCCACTATCCTATCCTATCCTCTATCCAATCCTATCCTCTATCCTATCCTATCCTCTATCCTATCCTATCCTCAATCCTATCCCATCTTCAGTCCTATCCTATCCTCTATCCTATCCTATCCTCTATCCTATCCTATCCTCTATCCTATCCTATCCTCTATCCTATCCTCTGTCCTATCCTATCCTCTATCCTATCCTATCGTCTATCCTATCCTATCCTCTATCCTATCCTATCCTCTATCCTATCCTATCCTCTATCCTATCCTATTCTCTATCCTATCCTATCCTCTATCCTATCCTATTCTCTATCCTATCCTATCCTCTATCGTATCCTATCCTCTATCCTATCCTATCCTCTATCCTATCCTATCCTCTATCCTATCCTATCCTCTATCCTATCCAATACCCTATCCTATCCTCTATCCCATCCCATACTCAATCCTATCCTATACTGTATTATATCCTATCCTCTTTCCTATCCTCTATCATATCGTATCCTCTATCCTATCCTATCCTCTACACTATAATATCCTCTATCCTATCCTCTTCTCTATCCTATCCTATCCTGTATCCTATCCGAATTCTACCCTACCCTCTATCCTATCCTATCCTCTATGCTATCCTCTATCCTATCCTATCCTCTATCCTATCCTATCCTCTATCCTATCCTATCCTCTATCCTATCCTATCCTCTATCCTATCCTATCCACTATCCTATCCTATCCTCTATCCAATCCTATCCTCTATCCTATCCTATCCTCTATCCTATCCTATCCTCAATCCTATCCCATCTTCAGTCCTATCCTATTCTCTATCCTATCCTATCCTATCCTCTATCCTATCCTATCCTCTATCCTATCCTATCCTCTATCCTATCCTATCCTCTATCCTATCCTATCCTGTATCCTATCCTATCCTCTATCCTATCCTACCCTCTATCCTATCCTATCCTCTATCCTATCCTCTATCCTATCCTATCCTCTATCCTATCCTATCCTCTATCCTATCCTCTCCTCTATCCTATCCTCTCTTCTATCCTATCCTATCCTATCCTCTATCCTATCCTATCCTCTATCCTATCCTATCCTCTATTCTATCCTATCCTCTATCCTATCCTATCCTCTATGCTATCCTATCCTCCATCCTATCCTATCCTCTATCCTATCCTATCCTCTATCCTATCCTATCCTCTATCCTATCCTATCCTCTATTGTATCCTATCCTCTACCGTATCCTGTCCTCTATCCTATCCAATCATCTATCCTATCCTCTATCCTATCCTATCCTCAATCCTATCCCATCTTCAGTCCTATCCTCTATCCTATCCTCTCCTCTATCCTATCCTCTCTTCTATCCTATCCTATCCTATCCTCTATCCTATCCTATCCTCTATCCTATCCTATCCTCTATTCTATCCTATCCTCTATCCTATCCTATCCTCTATGCTATCCTATCCTCCATCCTATCCTATCCTCTATCCTATCCTATCCTCTATCCTATCCTATCCTCTATCCTATCCTATCCTCTATTGTATCCTATCCTCTACCGTATCCTGTCCTCTATCCTATCCAATCATCTATCCTATCCTCTATCCTATCCTATCCTCAATCCTATCCCATCTTCAGTCCTATCCTATCCTCTATCCTATCCTATCCTCTATCCTATCCTATCCTCTATCCTATCCTATCCTCTATTCTATCCTATCCTCTATCCTATCCTATCCTCTATGCTATCCTATCCTCCATCCTATCCTATCCTCTATCCTATCCTATCCTCTATCCTATCCTATCCTCTATCCTATCCTAACCTCTATTATATCCTATCTTCTATCCTATCCAATCCCATATCCCATCCTCTATCCCATCCTATACTCAATCCTATACTATACTGTATTATATCCTATCCTCTTTCCTATCCTCTATCATATCGTATCCTCTATCCTATCCTATCCTCTATCGTATCCTGTCCTCTATCCTATCCAATCCTCTATCCTATCCTCTATCCTATCCTATCCTCTATCCTATCCTATCCTCTATCCTATCCTATCCTCTATCCTATCCTATCCTCTATCCTATCCTATCCTCTATCCTATCCTATCCTCTATCCTATCCTATCCTCTATCCTAGCCTATCCTCTATCGTATCCTATCCTCTATCCTATCCTATCCTCTATCCTATCCTATCCTCTATCCTATCCTATCCTCTATCCTATCCTATCCTCTGTCCTATCCTATCCTCTATCGTGTAATCTATCCTCAATCCTATCCTCTATCCTATCCTATTCTCTATCCTATCCTATCCTCTATCCTATCCTATCCCCTATCCTATCCTATCCTATCCTCTATCCTATCCTATCCTCTATCCTATCCTATCCTCTATCCTATCCTATCCTCTATCCTATCCTATCCTCTATCCTATCCTATCCTCTATCCTATCCTATCCTCTATCCTATCCTATCCTCTATCCTCTATCCTCTATCCTCTATCCTATCCTATCCTCTATCCTATCCTATCTTCTATCCTATCCAATCGCATATCCCATCCTCTAACCCATCCTATACTCAATCCTATCCTATACTGTATTATATCCTATCCTCTTTCCTATCCTCTATCATATCGTATCCTCTATCCTATCCTATCCTCTACTCTATAATATCCTCTATCCTATCCCATTCTCTATCCTATCCTATCCTCTATCCTATCCAAATTCTACCCTACCCTCTATCCTATCCTATCCTCTATCCTATCCTATCCTCTATCCTATCCAAATTCTACCCTACCCTCTATCCTATCCTATCCTCTATCCTATCCTATCCTCTATCCTATACTATCCTCTATCCTATCCTATCCTCTATCCTATCCTATCGTCTATCCTATCCTATCCTCTATCCTATCCTATCCTCTATCCTATCCTATCCTCTATCCTATCCTATTCTCTATCCTATCCTATCCTCTATCGTATCCTATCCTCTATCCTATCCTATCCTCTATCCTATCCTATCCTCTATCCTATCCAATACCCTATCCTATCCTCTATCCCATCCCATACTCAATCCTATCCTATACTGTATTTTATCCTATCCTCTTTCCTATCCTCTATCATATCGTATCCTCTATCCTATCCTATCCTCTACCCTATAATATCCTCTATCCTATCCTCTTCTCTATCCTATCCTATCCTGTATCCTATCCGAATTCTACCCTACCCTCTATCCTAGTCTATCCTCTATGCTATCCTCTATCCTATCCTATCCTCTATCCTATCCTATCCTCTATCCTATCCTATCCTCTATCCTATCCTATCCTCTATCCTATCCTATCCTCTATCCTATCCTCTCCTCTATCCTATCCTATCCTCTATTCTATCCTATCCTCTATCCTATCCTATTCTCTATCCTATCCTATCCTCTATCGTATCCTATCCTCTATCCTATCCTATCCTCTATCCTATCCTATCTTCTATCCTATCCAATCCCATGTCCCATCCTCTAACCCATCCTATACTCAATCCTATCCTATACTGTATTATATCCTATCCTCTTTCCTATCCTCTATCATATCGTATCCTCTATCCTATCCTATCCTCTAATCTATAATATCCTCTATCCTATCCCATTCTCTATCCTATCCTATCCTCTATCCTATCCTATCCTGTATCCTATCCAAATTCTACCCTACCCTCTATCCTATCCTATCCTCTATCCTATCCTATCCTCTATCCTATCCTATCCTCTATCCTATCCTATCCTCTATCCTATCCTATCCTGTATCCTATCCAAATTCTACCCTACCCTCTATCCTATCCTATCCACTATCCTATCCTATCCTCTATCCTATACTATCCTCTATCCTATCCTATCGTCTATCCTATCCTATCCTATCCTCTATCCTATCCTATTCTCTATCCTATCCTATCCTCTATCGTATCCTATCCTCTATCCTATCCTATCCTCTATCCTATCCTATCCTCTATCCTATCCAATACCCTATCCTATCCTCTATCCCATCCCATACTCAATCCTATCCTATACTGTATTATATCCTATCCTCTTTCCTATCGTCTATCATATCGTATCCTCTATCCTATCCTATCCTCTATCCTATAATATCCTCTATCCTATCCTCTTCTCTATCCTATCCTATCCTGTATCCTATCCGAATTCTACCCTACCCTCTATCCTATCCTATCCTCTATGCTATCCTCTATCCTATCCTATCCTCTATCCTATCCTATCCTCTATCCTATCCTATCCTCTATCCTATCCTCTCCTCTATCCTATCCTATCCTCTATCCTATCCTATCCTCTATCCTATCCTATCCTCTATCCTATCCTCTATCCTATCCTATTCTCTATCCTATCCTATCCTCTATCCTATCCTATCCCCTATGCTATCCTATCCCCTATGCTATCCTATCCTCTATCCTATCCTCTATCCTATCCTCTATCCTATCCTATCCTCTATCCTCTATCCTCTATCCTATCCTATCCTCTATCCTATACTATCCTCTATCCTATCCTATCCTCTATCCTATCCTATCGTCTATCCTATCCTATCCTCTATCCTATCCTATCCTCTATCCTATCCTATCCTCTATCCTATCCTATCCTCTATCCTATCCTATCCTCTATAGTGTCCTATCCTCTATCCTACCCTACCCTCTATCCTATCCTATCCTCTATGCTATCCTCTATCCTATCCTATCCTCTATCCTATCCTATCCTCTATCCTATCCTATCCTCTATCCTATCCTCTCCTCTATCCTATCCTCTATCCTATCCTATCCTCTATCCTATCCTATCGTCTATCCTATCCTATCCTCTATCCTATCCTATCCTCTATCCTATCCTATCCTCTATCCTATCCTATTCTCTATCCTATCCTATCCTCTATCCTATCCTATTCTCTATCCTATCCTATCCTCTATCGTATCCTATCCTCTATCCTATCCTATCCTCTATCCTATCCTATCCTCTATCCTATCCTATCCTCTATCCTATCCAATACCCTATCCTATCCTCTATCCCATCCCATACTCAATCCTATCCTATACTGTATTATATCCTATCCTCTTTCCTATCCTCTATCATATCGTATCCTCTATCCTATCCTATCCTCTACCCTATAATATCCTCTATCCTATCCTCTTCTCTATCCTATCCTATCCTGTATCCTATCCGAATTCTACCCTACCCTCTATCCTATCCTATCCTCTATGCTATCCTCTATCCTATCCTATCCTCTATCCTATCCTATCCTCTATCCTATCCTATCCTCTATCCTATCCTATCCTCTATCCTATCCTATCCACTATCCTATCCTATCCTCTATCCAATCCTATCCTCTATCCTATCCTATCCTCTATCCTATCCTCGATCCTTTCCTATCCTCTATCCTATCCTTATCCTATATCCTATCCTATTCTCTATCCTATATCCTATCCCATTCTCTATCCTCTATCCTATCCTATCCACTATCCTATCCTATCCTCTATCCTATCTTCTATCCTATCCTATCCTCAATCCTATCGTATCCGCTATCCTATAATATCCTCTACCCTATACTCTATGCAATCCTATCCTCTATCCTATCCTATCCTCTATAATATCGTATATTCTATCCTATCCTATCCTCTATCCTATCCTATCCTCAATCCTATCCTATCCTCTATCCTATCCTATCCTCTATCCTATCCTCTATCCTATCTTAACATCTATCCTATCCTATCCTCTATCCTATCCTATCCTCTATTGTATCCTATCCTCTATCGTATCCTGTCCTCTATCCTATCCAATCATCTATCCTATCCTCTATCCTATCCTATCCTCAATCCTATCCCATCTTCAGTCCTATCCTATCCTCTATCCTATCCTATCCTCTATCCTATCCTATCCTCTATCCTATCCTATCCTCTATCCTATCCTATCCTCTATCCTATCCTCTATCCTATCCTATCCTCTATCCTATCCTCTATCCTATCCTATTCTCTATCCTATCCTATCCTATCCTCTATCCTATCCTATCCTCTATCCTATCCTATCCTCTATCCTATCCTATCCTCTATCCTATCCTATCCTGTATCCTATCCTATCCTCTATCCTATCCTACCCTCTATCCTATCCTATCCTCTATCCTATCCTCTATCCTATCCTATCCTCTATCCTATCCTATCCTCTATCCTATCCTCTCCTCTATCCTATCCTCTCTTCTATCCTATCCTATCCTATCCTCTATCCTATCCTATCCTCTATCCTATCCTATCCTCTATTCTATCCTATCCTCTATCCTATCCTATCCTCTATGCTATCCTATCCTCCATCCTATCCTATCCTCTATCCTATCCTATCCTCTATCCTATCCTATCCTCTATCCTATCCTATCCTCTATTGTATCCTATCCTCTACCGTATCCTGTCCTCTATCCTATCCAATCATCTATCCTATCCTCTATCCTATCCTATCCTCAATCCTATCCCATCTTCAGTCCTATCCTCTATCCTATCCTCTCCTCTATCCTATCCTCTCTTCTATCCTATCCTATCCTATCCTCTATCCTATCCTATCCTCTATCCTATCCTATCCTCTATTCTATCCTATCCTCTATCCTATCCTATCCTCTATGCTATCCTATCCTCCATCCTATCCTATCCTCTATCCTATCCTATCCTCTATCCTATCCTATCCTCTATCCTATCCTATCCTCTATTGTATCCTATCCTCTACCGTATCCTGTCCTCTATCCTATCCAATCATCTATCCTATCCTCTATCCTATCCTATCCTCAATCCTATCCCATCTTCAGTCCTATCCTATCCTCTATCCTATCCTATCCTCTATCCTATCCTATCCTCTATCCTATCCTATCCTCTATTCTATCCTATCCTCTATCCTATCCTATCCTCTATGCTATCCTATCCTCCATCCTATCCTATCCTCTATCCTATCCTATCCTCTATCCTATCCTATCCTCTATCCTATCCTATCCTCTATTATATCCTATCTTCTATCCTATCCAATCCCATATCCCATCCTCTATCCCATCCTATACTCAATCCTATACTATACTGTATTATATCCTATCCTCTTTCCTATCCTCTATCATATCGTATCCTCTATCCTATCCTATCCTCTATCGTATCCTGTCCTCTATCCTATCCAATCCTCTATCCTATCCTCTATCCTATCCTATCCTCTATCCTATCCTATCCTCTATCCTATCCTATCCTCTATCCTATCCTATCCTCTATCCTATCCTATCCTCTATCCTATCCTATCCTCTATCCTAGCCTATCCTCTATCGTATCCTATCCTCTATCCTATCCTATCCTCTATCCTATCCTATCCTCTATCCTATCCTATCCTCTATCCTATCCTATCCTCTGTCCTATCCTATCCTCTATCGTGTAATCTATCCTCAATCCTATCCTCTATCCTATCCTATTCTCTATCCTATCCTATCCTCTATCCTATCCTATCCCCTATCCTATCCTATCCTATCCTCTATCCTATCCTATCCTCTATCCTATCCTATCCTCTATCCTATCCTATCCTCTATCCTATCCTATCCTCTATCCTATCCTATCCTCTATCCTATACTATCCTCTATCCTATCCTATCCTCTATCCTATCCTATCGTCTATCCTATCCTATCCTCTATCCTATCCTATCCTCTATCCTATCCTATCCTCTATCCTATCCTATCCTCTATCCTATCCTATCCTCTATAGTGTCCTATCCTCTATCCTACCCTACCCTCTATCCTATCCTATCCTCTATGCTATCCTCTAACCTATCCTATCCTCTATCCTATCCTATCCTCTATCCTATCCTATCCTCTATCCTATCCCATTCTCTATCCTATCCTATCCTCTATCCTATCCTATCCTGTATCCTATCCAAATTCTACCCTACCCTCTATCCTATCCTATACTCTATCCTATCCTATCCTCTATCCTATACTATCCTCTATCCTATCCTATCCTCTATCCTATCCTATCCTCTATCCTATGCTATCGTCTATTCTATCCTATCCTCTATCCTATCCTATCCTCTATCCTATCCTATCCTCTATCCTATCCTATCCTCTATCATATCCTATCCTCTATCCTATCCTATCCTCTATCCTATCCTATCCTCTATCCTATCCTATCCTATATCCTATCCTATCCTCTATCCTATCCTATCCTCTATCCTATCCTATCCTCTATAGTGTCCTATCCTCTATCCTATCATATCCTCTATCCTATCCTATCCTCTATCCTATCCTATTCTCTATCCTATCCTATCCTCTATCCTATCCTATCCTCTATCCTATCCTATCCTCTATCCTATCCTATCCTGTATCCTATCCTATCGTCTATCCTATCCTATCCTCTATCCTATCCTATCCTCTATCCTATCCCATTCTCTATCCTATCCTATCCTCTATCCTATCCTATCCTGTATCCTATCCAAATTCTACCCTACCCTCTATCCTATCCTATCCTCTATCCTATACTATCCTCTATCCTATGTTATCCTCTATCCTATCCTCTATCCTATCCTATCCTCAATCCTATCCTATCGTCTATCCTATCCTATCCTCTATCCTATCCTATCCTCTATACTATCCTATCCTCTATCCTATCCTATTCTCTATCCTATCCTATCCTCTATCCTATCCTATTCTCTATCCTATCCTATCCTCTATCGTATCCTATCCTCTATCCTATCCTATCCTCTATCCTATCCTATCCTCTATCCTATCCTATCCTCTATCCTATCCAATACCCTATCCTATCCTCTATCCCATCCCATACTCAATCCTATCCTATACTGTATTATATCCTATCCTCTTTCCTATCCTCTATCATATCGTATCCTCTATCCTATCCTATCCTCTACCCTATAATATCCTCTATCCTATCCTCTTCTCTATCCTATCCTATCCTGTATCCTATCCGAATTCTACCCTACCCTCTATCCTATCCTATCCTCTATGCTATCCTCTATCCTATCCTATCCTCTATCCTATCCTATCCTCTATCCTATCCTATCCTCTATCCTATCCTATCCTCTATCCTATCCTATCCACTATCCTATCCTATCCTCTATCCAATCCTATCCTCTATCCTATGCTATCCTCTATCCTATCCTCGATCCTTTCCTATCCTCTATCCTATCCTTATCCTATATCCTATCCTATTCTCTATCCTATATCCTATCCCATTCTCTATCCTCTATCCTATCCTATCCACTATCCTATCCTATCCTCTATCCTATCTTCTATCCTATCCTATCCTCAATCCTATCGTATCCGCTATCCTATAATATCCTCTACCCTATACTCTATGCAATCCTATCCTCTATCCTATCCTATCCTCTATAATATCGTATATTCTATCCTATCCTATCCTCTATCCTATCCTATCCTCAATCCTATCCTATCCTCTATCCTATCCTATCCTCTATCCTATCCTCTATCCTATCTTAACATCTATCCTATCCTATCCTCTATCCTATCCTATCCTCTATTGTATCCTATCCTCTATCGTATCCTGTCCTCTATCCTATCCAATCATCTATCCTATCCTCTATCCTATCCTATCCTCAATCCTATCCCATCTTCAGTCCTATCCTATCCTCTATCCTATCCTATCCTCTATCCTATCCTATCCTCTATCCTATCCTATCCTCTATCCTATCCTATCCTCTATCCTATCCTATCCTCTATCCTATCCTCTATCCTATCCTATTCTCTATCCTATCCTATCCTATCCTCTATCCTATCCTATCCTCTATCCTATCCTATCCTCTATCCTATCCTATCCTCTATCCTATCCTATCCTGTATCCTATCCTATCCTCTATCCTATCCTACCCTCTATCCTATCCTATCCTCTATCCTATCCTCTATCCTATCCTATCCTCTATCCTATCCTATCCTCTATCCTATCCTCTCCTCTATCCTATCCTCTCTTCTATCCTATCCTATCCTATCCTCTATCCTATCCTATCCTCTATCCTATCCTATCCTCTATTCTATCCTATCCTCTATCCTATCCTATCCTCTATGCTATCCTATCCTCCATCCTATCCTATCCTCTATCCTATCCTATCCTCTATCCTATCCTATCCTCTATCCTATCCTATCCTCTATTGTATCCTATCCTCTACCGTATCCTGTCCTCTATCCTATCCAATCATCTATCCTATCCTCTATCCTATCCTATCCTCAATCCTATCCCATCTTCAGCCCTATCCTCTATCCTATCCTCTCCTCTATCCTATCCTCTCTTCTATCCTATCCTATCCTATCCTCTATCCTATCCTATCCTCTATCCTATCCTATCCTCTATTCTATCCTATCCTCTATCCTATCCTATCCTCTATGCTATCCTATCCTCCATCCTATCCTATCCTCTATCCTATCCTATCCTCTATCCTATCCTATCCTCTATCCTATCCTATCCTCTATTGTATCCTATCCTCTACCGTATCCTGTCCTCTATCCTATCCAATCATCTATCCTATCCTCTATCCTATCCTATCCTCAATCCTATCCCATCTTCAGTCCTATCCTATCCTCTATCCTATCCTATCCTCTATCCTATCCTATCCTCTATCCTATCCTATCCTCTATTCTATCCTATCCTCTATCCTATCCTATCCTCTATGCTATCCTATCCTCCATCCTATCCTATCCTCTATCCTATCCTATCCTCTATCCTATCCTATCCTCTATGCTATCCTATCCTCTATTATATCCTATCTTCTATCCTATCCAATCCCATATCCCATTTTCTATCCCATCCTATACTCAATCCTATACTATACTGTATTATATCCTATCCTCTTTCCTATCCTCTATCATATCGTATCCTCTATCCTATCCTATCCTCTATCGTATCCTGTCCTCTATCCTATCCAATCCTCTATCCTATCCTCTATCCTATCCTATCCTCTATCCTATCCTATCCTCTATCCTATCCTATCCTCTATCCTATCCTATCCTCTATCCTATCCTATCCTCTATCCTATCCTATCCTCTATCCTAGCCTATCCTCTATCGTATCCTATCCTCTATCCTATCCTATCCTCTATCCTATCCTATCCTCTATCCTATCCTATCCTCTATCCTATCCTATCCTCTGTCCTATCCTATCCTCTATCGTGTAATCTATCCTCAATCCTATCCTCTATCCTATCCTATTCTCTATCCTATCCTATCCTCTATCCTATCCTATCCCCTATCCTATCCTATCCTATCCTCTATCCTATCCTATCCTCTATCCTATCCTGTCCTCTATCCTATCCTATCCTCTATCCTATCCTATCCTCTATCCTATCCTATCCTCTATCCTATCCTATCCTCTATCCTATCCTATCCTCTATCCTCTATCCTCTATCCTCTATCCTATCCTATCCTCTATCCTATCCTATCTTCTATCCTATCCAATCGCATATCCCATCCTCTAACCCATCCTATACTCAATCCTATCCTATACTGTATTATATCCTATCCTCTTTCCTATCCTCTATCATATCGTATCCTCTATCCTATCCTATCCTCTACTCTATAATATCCTCTATCCTATCCCATTCTCTATCCTATCCTATCCTCTATCCTATCCAAATTCTACCCTACCCTCTATCCTATCCTATCCTCTATCCTATCCTATCCTCTATCCTATCCTCTCCTCTATCCTATCCTATCCTCTATTCTATCCTATCCTCTATCCTATCCTATTCTCTATCCTATCCTATCCTCTATCGTATCCTATCCTCTATCCTATCCTATCCTCTATCCTATCCTATCTTCTATCCTATCCAATCCCATGTCCCATCCTCTAACCCATCCTATACTCAATCCTATCCTATACTGTATTATATCCTATCCTCTTTCCTATCCTCTATCATATCGTATCCTCTATCCTATCCTATCCTCTAATCTATAATATCCTCTATCCTATCCCATTCTCTATCCTATCCTATCCTCTATCCTATCCTATCCTGTATCCTATCCAAATTCTACCCTACCCTCTATCCTATCCTATCCTCTATCCTATCCTATCCTCTATCCTATCCTATCCTCTATCCTATCCTATCCTCTATCCTATCCTATCCTGTATCCTATCCAAATTCTACAGTACCCTCTATCCTATCCTATCCACTATCCTATCCTATCCTCTATCCTATACTATCCTCTATCCTATCCTATCGTCTATCCTATCCTATCCTATCCTCTATCCTATCCTATTCTCTATCCTATCCTATCCTCTATCGTATCCTATCCTCTATCCTATCCTATCCTCTATCCTATCCTATCCTCTATCCTATCCTATCCTCTATCCTATCCAATACCCTATCCTATCCTCTATCCCATCCCATACTCAATCCTATCCTATACTGTATTATATCCTATCCTCTTTCCTATCGTCTATCATATCGTATCCTCTATCCTATCCTATCCTCTACCCTATAATATCCTCTATCCTATCCTCTTCTCTATCCTATCCTATCCTGTATCCTATCCGAATTCTACCCTACCCTCTATCCTATCCTATCCTCTATGCTATCCTCTATCCTATCCTATCCTCTATCCTATCCTATCCTCTATCCTATCCTATCCTCTATCCTATCCTCTCCTCTATCCTATCCTATCCTCTATCCTATCCTATCCTCTATCCTATCCTATCCTCTATCCTATCCTCTATCCTATCCTATTCTCTATCCTATCCTATCCTCTATCCTATCCTATCCCCTATGCTATCCTATCCTCTATCCTATCCTCTATCCTATCCTCTATCCTATCCTATCCTCTATCCTCTATCCTCTATCCTATCCTATCCTCTATCCTATACTATCCTCTATCCTATCCTATCCTCTATCCTATCCTATCGTCTATCCTATCCTATCCTCTATCCTATCCTATTCTCTATCCTATCCTATCCTCTATCCTATCCTATCCTCTATCCTATCCTATCCTCTATAGTGTCCTATCCTCTATCCTACCCTACCCTCTATCCTATCCTATCCTCTATGCTATCCTCTATCCTATCCTATCCTCTATCCTATCCTATCCTCTATCCTATCCTATCCTCTATCCTATCCTCTCCTCTATCCTATCCTATCCTCTATCCTATCCTATCCTCTATCCTATCCTATCCTCTATCCTATCCTATCCTCTATCCTATCCTATCCTCTATCCTATCCCATTCTCTATCCTATCCTATCCTCTATCCTATCCTATCCTGTATCCTATCCAAATTCTACCCTACCCTCTATCCTATCCTATACTCTATCCTATCCTATCCTCTATCCTATACTATCCTCTATCCCATCCTATCCTCTATCCTATCCTATCCTCTATCCTATCCTATCGTCTATTCTATCCTATCCTCTATCCTATCCTATCCTCTATCCTATCCTATCCTATATCCTATCCTATTCTCTATCCTATCCTATCCTCTATCGTATCCTATCCTCTATCCTATCCTATCCTCTATCCTATCCTATCCTCTATCCTATCCTATCCTCTATCCTATCCTATCCTCTATCCTATCCAATACCCTATCCTATCCTCTATCCCATCCCATACTCAATCCTATCCTATACTGTATTATATCCTATCCTCTTTCCTATCCTCTATCATATCGTATCCTCTATCCTATCCTATCCTCTACCCTATAATATCCTCTATCCTATCCTCTTCTCTATCCTATCCTATCCTGTATCCTATCCGAATTCTACCCTACCCTCTATCCTATCCTATCCTCTATGCTATCCTCTATCCTATCCTATCCTCTATCCTATCCTATCCTCTATCCTATCCTATCCTCTATCCTATCCTATCCTCTATCCTATCCTATCCTCTATCCTATCCTATCCTCTATCCTATCCTATCCTCTATCCTATCCTATCCTCTATCCTATCCTCTATCCTATCCTATTCTCTATCCTATCCTATCCTCTATCCTATCCTATCGTCTATCCTATCCTATCCTCTATCCTATCCTATCCTCTATCCTATCCTATCCTCTATCCTATCCTATCCTCTATCCTATCCCATTCTCTATCCTGTCCTATCCTCTATCCTATCCTATCCTCTATCCTATCCTCTATCCTATCCTATTCTCTATCCTATCCTATCCTCTATCCTATCCTATCCCCTATGCTATCCTATCCTCTATCCTATCCTCTATCCTATCCTCTATCCTATCCTCTATCCTATCCTATTCTCTATCCTATCCTATCCTCTATCCTATCCTATCCCCTATGCTATCCTATCCTCTATCCTATCCTCTATCCTATCCTCTATCCTATCCTATCCTCTATCCTCTATCCTCTATCCTATCCTATCCTCTATCCTATACTATCCTCTATCCTACCCTATCCTCTATCCTATCCTATCGTCTATCCTATCCTATCCTCTATCCAATCCTATCCTCTATCCTATCCTATCCTCTATCCTATCCTATCCTCTATCCTATCCTATCCTCTATAGTGTCCTATCCTCTATCCTACCCTACCCTCTATCCTATCCTATCCTCTATGCTATCCTCTATCCTATCCTATCCTCTATCCTATCCTATCCTCTATCCTATCCTATCCTCTATCCTATCCTATCCTCTATCCTATCCTATCCTCTATCCTATCCTATCCTCTATCCTATCCTATCCTCTATCCTATCCTCTATCCTATCCTATTCTCTATCCTATCCTATCCTCTATCCTATCCTATCCTATCCTATATCCTATCCTATTCTCTATCCTATCCTATCCTCTATCGTATCCTATCCTCTATCCTATCCTATCCTCTATCCTATCCTATCCTCTATCCTATCCTATCCTCTATCCTATCCAATACCCTATCCTATCCTCTATCCCATCCCATACTCAATCCTATCCTATACTGTATTATATCCTATCCTCTTTCCTATCCTCTATCATATCGTATCCTCTATCCTATCCTATCCTCTACCCTATAATATCCTCTATCCTATCCTCTTCTCTATCCTATCCTATCCTGTATCCTATCCGAATTCTACCCTACCCTCTATCCTATCCTATCCTCTATGCTATCCTCTATCCTATCCTATCCTCTATCCTATCCTATCCTCTATCCTATCCTATCCTCTATCCTATCCTATCCTCTATCCTATCCTATCCTCTATCCTATCCTATCCTCTATCCTATCCTATCCTCTATCCTATCCTCTATCCTATCCTATTCTCTATCCTATCCTATCCTCTATCCTATCCTATCGTCTATCCTATCCTATCCTCTATCCTATCCTATCCTCTATCCTATCCTATCCTCTATCCTATCCTATCCTCTATCCTATCCCATTCTCTATCCTGTCCTATCCTCTATCCTATCCTATCCTCTATCCTATCCTCTATCCTATCCTATTCTCTATCCTATCCTATCCTCTATCCTATCCTATCCCCTATGCTATCCTATCCTCTATCCTATCCTCTATCCTATCCTCTATCCTATCCTCTATCCTATCCTATTCTCTATCCTATCCTATCCTCTATCCTATCCTATCCCCTATGCTATCCTATCCTCTATCCTATCCTCTATCCTATCCTCTATCCTATCCTATCCTCTATCCTCTATCCTCTATCCTATCCTATCCTCTATCCTATACTATCCTCTATCCTACCCTATCCTCTATCCTATCCTATCGTCTATCCTATCCTATCCTCTATCCAATCCTATCCTCTATCCTATCCTATCCTCTATCCTATCCTATCCTCTATCCTATCCTATCCTCTATAGTGTCCTATCCTCTATCCTACCCTACCCTCTATCCTATCCTATCCTCTATGCTATCCTCTATCCTATCCTATCCTCTATCCTATCCTATCCTCTATCCTATCCTATCCTCTATCCTATCCTCTCCTCTATCCTATCCTATCCTCTATCCTATCCTATCCTCTATCCTATCCTATCCTCTATCCTATCCTATCCTCTATCCTATCCTATCCTCTATCCTATCCCATTCTCTATCCTATCCTATCCTCTATCCTATCCTATCCTGTATCCTATCCAAATTCTACCCTACCCTCTATCCTATCCTATACTCTATCCTATCCTATCCTCTATCCTATACTATCCTCTATCCTATCCTATCCTCTATCCTATCCTATCCTCTATCCTATCCTATCGTCTATCCTATCCTATCCTCTATCCTATCCTATCCTCTATCCTATCCTAACCTCTATCCTATCCTATTCTCTATCCTATCCTATCCTCTATCGTATCCTATCCTCTATCCTATCCTATCCTCTATCCTATCCTATCCTCTATCCTATCCTATCCTCTATCCTATCCAATACCCTATCCTATCCTCTATCCCATCCCATACTCAATCCTATCCTATACTGTATTATATCCTATCCTCTTTCCTATCCTCTATCATATCGTATCCTCTATCCTATCCTATCCTCTACCCTATAATATCCTCTATCCTATCCTCTTCTCTATCCTATCCTATCCTGTATCCTATCCGAATTCTACCCTACCCTCTATCCTATCCTATCCTCTATGCTATCCTCTATCCTATCCTATCCTCTATCCTATCCTATCCTCTATCCTATCCTATCCTCTATCCTATCCTATCCTCTATCCTATCCTATCCTCTATCCTATCCTATCCTCTATCCTATCCTATCCTCTATCCTATCCTCTATCCTATCCTATTCTCTATCCTATCCTATCCTCTATCCTATCCTATCGTCTATCCTATCCTATCCTCTATCCTATCCTATCCTCTATCCTATCCTATCCTCTATCCTATCCTATCCTCTATCCTATCCTATCCTCTATCCTATCCCATTCTCTATCCTGTCCTATCCTCTATCCTATCCTATCCTCTATCCTATCCTCTATCCTATCCTATCCTCTATCCTCTATCCTCTATCCTATCCTATCCCCTATCCTATACTATCCTCTATCCTATCCTATCCTCTATCCTATCCTATCGACTATCCTATCCTATCCTCTATCCTATCCTATCCTCTATCCTATCCTATCCTCTATCCTATCCTATCCTCTATCCTATCCTATCCTCTATAGTGTCCTATCCTCTATCCTATCCTATCCTCTATGCTATCCTATCCTCTATCCTATCCTATTCTCTATCCTATCCTATCCTCTATCCTATCCTATCCTCTATCATATCCTATCCTCTATCCTATCCTATCCTCTATCCTATCCTATCCTCTATCCTATCCTATCCTATATCCTATCCTATCCTCTATCCTATCCTATCCTGTATCCTATCCTATCCTCTATAGTGTCCTATCCTCTATCCTATCATATCCTCTATCCTATCCTATCCTCTATCCTATCCTATTCTCTATCCTATCCTATCCTCTATCCTATCCTATCCTCTATCCTATCCTATCCTCTATCCTATCCTATCCTGTATCCTATCCTATCGTCTATCCTATCCTATCCTCTATCCTATCCTATCCTCTATCCTATCCCATTCTCTATCCTATCCTATCCTCTATCCTATCCTCTATCCTATCCTATCCTCTATCCTATCCTATCCTCTATCCTATCCTATCCTCTATCCTGTCCTAAACTCTATCCTATAATATCATCTATCCTATCCCATCCTCTATCCTATCCTATCGTCTATCGTATAATATCCTCTATCCTATAATATCCTGTATTCTATCCAATCCTCTATGCTGCCCTATCCTCTATCCTATGCTACCCTCTATCCTATAATATCCTATATCATATCATATCATCTATCCTATCGTATCCTCTATCCTATCGTATCCTCTTTCCTATCCCATCCTCTATCCTATCATATCCTCAATCCTATCCCATACTATATACTATCCTACCCTCTGTCCTATCCTGTATTCTATCCTATCCTATCCTCTATCCTATAATATCATCTATCCTATCCTATTCCCTATCCTATCCTATCCTCTATCCTATCCTCTATCCTATCTTAACATCTATCCTATCCTATCCTCTATCCTATCCTATCCTCTATCGTATCCTGTCCTCTATCCTATCCAATCCTCTATCCTATCCTGTATCCTATCCTATCCTCAATCCTATCCCATCTTCAGTCCTATCCTATCCTCTATCCTATCCTATCCTCTATCCTATCCTATCCTCTATCCTATTCTATCCTCTATCCTATCCTCTATCCTATCCTATTCTCTATCCTATCTTATCCTATCCTCTATCCTATCCTATCCTCTATCCTATCCTATCCTCTATCCTATCCTATCCTCTATCCTATCCTATCCTCTATCCTATCCTACCCTCTATCCTATCCTATCCTGTATCCTATCCTCTATCCTATCCTATCCTCTATCCTATCCTCTACCCTATCCCCTATCCTATCCTATCCTCTATCGAACCGTGTCCTATATCCTATACAATCCTCTATCCTATCCTCAATCCTATGCTGTCCTCTATCCTATCCTATCCTCTATCCTCTTCTCTATCCTATCCTATCCTCTATCGTATCCTTTCCTCTATCCTATCCAATCCAATATCCTATCCTCTATTCTATCCAATCCTTTAACCTATCCACTATCCTATCCTATCCTCAACCCTATAATATTATTTTTCCTATTCTATTCTCTATCCTATCCTATCCTACCCCGTATCGTATCCTATCCTCTATCCTATCCAATCAACTATCCTATCATCTATCCTATCCTATCCGATCCTCTATCCTATCCTATCCTCTATCCTATCCTATCCTCTATCCTATCCTATCCTCTATCCTATCCTATCCTCTATCGTATCCTATCCTCTATCCTATCCAATCCTATATCCTATCCTCTATCCTATCCTATCCTCTATACTATCCTATCCTGTATCATATCCTATCCGCTATCGTCTCCTGTGTTCTATTCTATCCAATCCCCTATCCCATCATCTACCCTATCCTATCCGATCCTCTATCCTATCCTATCCTCAATCGTCTCCTGTCCTCGATCCTATCTAATCCCCTATCCTATCCTCTATCCTATCCTATCCGATCCTCTATCCTATCCTATTCGATCCTCTACGCTATCCTATCCGATCCTCTATCCTATACTATCCTCTATAATATCGTATCCTCTATCATATCCTCTCCTCTTTCCTATATTATCATCTATACTGTCCAATCCCCTATCGTATCCTCTATCCTATCCTATGCTCTATCCTATCCTATCCTCTATCCTATCCTCTATCCTATCCTCTATCCTATCCTCTATCCTATCCTATCCGATCCTCTATCCTATCCTATCCTGTATAATATCGTAGCCTCTATCATATCCTATCCTCTTGCCTTTAATATCATCTATCCTATAATATTCTCTATCCTAACCTATCCTCTACCGTATCCTAACCTCTATCGTCTCCTATCCTGTATCCTATCCAATACCCTATCCTATCCTATCCTCAATCCTATAATATCATCTTTCCTATTCTATTCTCTATCCTATCCTATCCTATCCCGTATCGTGTCCTATCCTCCATCCTATCCTCTATCCTATCCTCTATCCTATCCTATCCTCTATAATATCGGATCCTCTATCCTATCCTGTGATCTATCCTATAATATCATCTACCCTAACCTATTCTGTATCCTATCCTGTCCTATCCTCTATCCTATCCTATCCTGAATCCTATCCTGTCCTCTATCCTATCCTGTCCTCTATCCTATCCTATCCTGTATAATATCGTATCCTCTATCCTATCCTGTCCACTATCCTATAATATCATCTATCCTAACCTCTATCGTATCCTATCCTCTATCCTATCCTATCCTATATCCTATCCTCTATCCTATCCTATCCTCTATCCTATCCAATCCTCTGTCCTATCCGATCCTCGATCCTATCCTATCCTCTATAATATCGTATTCTCTATCATATCCTATCCTCTTCCCTATAATATCCTCTATCCTATCCAATCCTCTATCCTATCCTCTATCCTTTCCTCTATCCTATCCTATCCTCTATCGTCTCCTGTCCTCTATCCTATCCAATCATCTATCCTATCCTCTATCGTCTCCTATCCTCTATCCTATCCTATCCTCTATCGTCTCCTGTCCTCTATCCTATCCAATACCCTATCTTATCCTCTATCGTCTACTGTCCTATATCCTATCCTATCCGATCCTCTATCCTATCCTATCCTCTATAAGATCCCATCCTCTATCCTATCCTATCCTCTATCCTATCGTAACCTCTATAATATCGTAGCCTCTATCATATAATATCATCTATCCTATTACATTCTCTATCCTATCCTATCCTCTATCCTATCCTATCCTCTATCCTATCCAATCCTCTGTCCTATCCGATCCTCGATCCTATCCTATCCCCTATCATATCCTCTATCCTATCCTATCCTCAATCCTATCCTATCCTCTATCCTATCCTATCCTCTATCCTATCTTATCCTCTATCCTATCCTATCCTCTATCCTATCCTATAATCTATCCTATCCTATCCTCTATCGTCTCCTGTCCTCTATCCTATCCAATCCCCTATCCTATCCTCTATCCTATCCGATCCGATCCTCTATCCTAACCTATCCTCTATCGTATCCTATCCTCTATCCTATCCTATCCTCTATCCTATCCAATCCCCTATCCTATCCTCTATCCTATCCTATCATCTATCCTATCGTATCCTCTATAATATCGTATCCTCTATCATATTCTAACCTCTATCATATAATATCATCTATCCTATTATATGCTCTATCCTATCCTATCCTCTATCGTCTGCTCTATCCTATCCAATCCACTATCCTATCCTGTCCTCAATCCTCTAATATCATCTTTCCTATTCTATTCTCTATCCTATCCTATCCTATCCCGTATCGTATCCTATCCTCTATCCTATTCAATCCTATATCCTATCCTCTATCCTATCCTATCCTCTATCCTATCCTATCCTCTATCCTATCCTACCCTCTATCCTATCCTATCCTCTATCCTATCCTCTATCCTATCCTATCCTCTATCCTATCCTATCCTCTATCCTATCCTCTCCTCTATCCTATCCTCTCTTCTATCCTATCCTATCCTATCCTCTATCCTATCCTATCCTCTATCCTATCCTATCCTCTATTCTATCCTATCCTCTATCCTATCCTATCCTCTATCCTATCCTATCCTCTATCCTATCCTATCATCCATCCTAACCTATCCTCTATCCTATCCTATCCTCTATCCTATCCTATCCTCTATCCTATCCTATCCTCTATCCTATCCTATCCTCTATCCTATCCTATCCTCTATCCTATCCTATCCTCTATTATCTATCCTATCTATCTATCCCAATCCTATCCTATTCTCTCTCCAATCCTATACTCTATACTATCCTATCCTCTGTCATATCCCATCATCCATCTTATCCTATCCTCTATTCTATCCTATCCTCTATCCTATCCTATCCTCTATCCTATCCTATCCTCCATCCTATCCTATCCTCTATCCTATCCTAGCCTCTATCCTGTCCTATCCTCAATCCTATCCTATCCTCTTTCCTGTCCTATTCTCTATCCTATCCTATCCTCTATCCTATCCTGTCCTCTATCCTATCCTGTCCTCTATCCTATCCTATCCTCTACCCTATCCCCTATCCTATCCTATCCTCTATCGTACCGTGTCCTATATCCTATACAATCCTCTATCCTATCCTCAATCCTATGCTGTCCTCTATCCTATCCTATCCTCTATCCTCTTCTCTATCCTATCCTATCCTCTATCGTATCCTATCCTCTATCCTATCCAATCCAATATCCTATCCTCTATTCTATCCAATCCTTTAACCTATCCACTATCCTATCCTATCCTCAATCCTCTAATATTATCTTTCCTATTCTATTCTCTATTCTATCCTATCCTACCCCGTATCGTATCCTATCCTCTATCCTATCCAATCAACTATCCTATCATCTATCCTATCCTATCCCATCCTCTATCCTATCCTATCCTCTATCCTATCCTATCCTCTATCCTATCCTATCCTCTATCCTATCCTATCCTCTATCCTATCCTATCCTCTATCCTATCCTATCCTCTATCCTATCCTATCCTCTATCGTATCCTATCCTTTATCCTATCCAATCCTATATCCTATCCTCTATCCTATCCTATCCTCTATCCTATCCAATCCTCTGTCCTATCCGATCCTCGATCCTATCCTATCCTCTATAATATCGTATTCTCTATCATATCCTATCCTCTTCCCTATAATATCCTCTATCCTATCCAATCCTCTATCCTATCCTCTATCCTTTCCTCTATCCTATCCTATCCTCTATCGTCTCCTGTCCTCTATCCTATCCAATCATCTATCCTATCCTCTATCGTCTCCTATCCTCTATCCTATCCTATCCTCTATCGTCTCCTGTCCTCTATCCTATCCAATACCCTATCTTATCCTCTATCGTCTACTGTCCTATATCCTATCCTATCCGATCCTCTATCCTATCCTATCCTCTATAAGATCCCATCCTCTATCCTATCCTATCCTCTATCCTATCGTAACCTCTATAATATCGTAGCCTCTATCATATAATATCATCTATCCTATTACATTCTCTATCCTATCCTATCCTCTATCCTATCCTATCCTCTATCCTATCCAATCCTCTGTCCTATCCGATCCTCGATCCTATCCTATCCCCTATCCTATCCTCTATCCTATCCTATCCTCAATCCTATCCTATCCTCTATCCTATCCTATCCTCTATCCTATCTTATCCTCTATCCTATCCTATCCTCTATCCTATCCTATAATCTATCCTATCCTATCCTCTATCGTCTCCTGTCCTCTATCCTATCCAATCCCCTATCCTATCCTCTATCCTATCCGATCCTCTATCCTATCGTATCCTCTATAATATCGTATCCTCTATCATATTCTAACCTCTATCATATAATATCATCTATCCTATTATATGCTCTATCCTATCCTATCCTCTATCGTCTGCTCTATCCTATCCAATCCACTATCCTATCCTGTCCTCAATCCTCTAATATCATCTTTCCTATTCTATTCTCTATCCTATCCTATCCTATCCCGTATCGTATCCTATCCTCTATCCTATTCAATCCTATATCCTATCCTCTATCCTATCCTATCCTCTATCCTATCCTATCCTCTATCCTATCCTACCCTCTATCCTATCCTATCCTCTATCCTATCCTCTATCCTATCCTATCCTCTATCCTATCCTATCCTCTATCCTATCCTCTCCTCTATCCTATCCTCTCTTCTATCCTATCCTATCCTATCCTCTATCCTATCCTATCCTCTATCCTATCCTATCCTCTATTCTATCCTATCCTCTATCCTATCCTATCCTCTATCCTATCCTATCCTCTATCCTATCCTATCATCCATCCTAACCTATCCTCTATCCTATCCTATCCTCTATCCTATCCTATCCTATCCTCTATCCTATCCTATCCTCTATCCTATCCTATCCTCTATCCTATCCTATCCTCTATTATCTATCCTATCTATCTATCCCAATCCTATCCTATTCTCTCTCCAATCCTATACTCTATACTATCCTATCCTCTGTCATATCCCATCATCCATCTTATCCTATCCTCTATTCTATCCTATCCTCTATCCTATCCTATCCTCTATCCTATCCTATCCTCAATCCTATCCTATCCTCTATCCTATCCTAGCCTCTATCCTGTCCTATCCTCAATCCTATCCTATCCTCTTTCCTGTCCTATTCTCTGTCCTATCCTATCCTCTATCCTATCCTGTCCTCTATCCTATCCTGTCCTCTATCCTATCCTATCCTCTACCCTATCCCCTATCCTATCCTATCCTCTATCGTACCGTGTCCTATATCCTATACAATCCTCTATCCTATCCTCAATCCTATGCTGTCCTCTATCCTATCCTATCCTCTATCCTCTTCTCTATCCTATCCTATCCTCTATCGTATCCTATCCTCTATCCTATCCAATCCAATATCCTATCCTCTATTCTATCCAATCCTTTAACCTATCCACTATCCTATCCTATCCTCAATCCTCTAATATTATCTTTCCTATTCTATTCTCTATCCTATCCTATCCTACCCCGTATCGTATCCTATCCTCTATCCTATCCAATCAACTATCCTATCATCTATCCTATCCTATCCGATCCTCTATCCTATCCTATTCTCTATCCTATCTTATCCTATCCTCTATCCTATCCTATCCTCTATCCTATCCTATCCTCTATCCTATCCTATCCTCTATCCTATCCTATCCTCTATCCTATCCTATCCTCTATCCTATCCTACCCTCTATCCTATCCTATCCTGTATCCTATCCTCTATCCTATCCTATCCTCTATCCTATCCTCTACCCTATCCCCTATCCTATCCTATCCTCTATCGAACCGTGTCCTATATCCTATACAATCCTCTATCCTATCCTCAATCCTATGCTGTCCTCTATCCTATCCTATCCTCTATCCTCTTCTCTATCCTATCCTATCCTCTATCGTATCCTATCCTCTATCCTATCCAATCCAATATCCTATCCTCTATTCTATCCAATCCTTTAACCTATCCACTATCCTATCCTATCCTCAACCCTATAATATTATTTTTCCTATTCTATTCTCTATCCTATCCTATCCTACCCCGTATCGTATCCTATCCTCTATCCTATCCAATCAACTATCCTATCATCTATCCTATCCTATCCGATCCTCTATCCTATCCTATCCTCTATCCTATCCTATCCTCTATCCTATCCTATCCTCTATCCTATCCTATCCTCTATCGTATCCTATCCTCTATCCTATCCAATCCTATATCCTATCCTCTATCCTATCCTATCCTCTATACTATCCTATCCTGTATCATATCCTATCCGCTATCGTCTCCTGTGTTCTATTCTATCCAATCCCCTATCCTATCATCTACCCTATCCTATCCGATCCTCTATCCTATCCTATCCTCAATCGTCTCCTGTCCTCGATCCTATCTAATCCCCTATCCTATCCTCTATCCTATCCTATCCGATCCTCTATCCTATCCTATTCGATCCTCTACGCTATCCTATCCGATCCTCTATCCTATACTATCCTCTATAATATCGTATCCTCTATCATATCCTCTCCTCTTTCCTATATTATCATCTATACTGTCCAATCCCCTATCGTATCCTCTATCCTATCCTATGCTCTATCCTATCCTATCCTCTATCCTATCCTCTATCCTATCCTCTATCCTATCCTCTATCCTATCCTCTATCCTATCCTCTATCCTATCCTATCCGATCCTCTATCCTATCCTATCCTGTATAATATCGTAGCCTCTATCATATCCTATCCTCTTGCCTTTAATATCATCTATCCTATAATATTCTCTATCCTAACCTATCCTCTACCGTATCCTAACCTCTATCGTCTCCTATCCTGTATCCTATCCAATACCCTATCCTATCCTATCCTCAATCCTATAATATCATCTTTCCTATTCTATTCTCTATCCTATCCTATCCTATCCCGTATCGTGTCCTATCCTCCATCCTATCCTCTATCCTATCCTCTATCCTATCCTATCCTCTATAATATCGGATCCTCTATCCTATCCTGTGATCTATCCTATAATATCATCTACCCTAACCTATTCTGTATCCTATCCTGTCCTATCCTCTATCCTATCCTATCCTGAATCCTATCCTGTCCTCTATCCTATCCTGTCCTCTATCCTATCCTATCCTGTATAATATCGTATCCTCTATCCTATCCTGTCCACTATCCTATAATATCATCTATCCTAACCTCTATCGTATCCTATCCTCTATCCTATCCTATCCTATATCCTATCCTCTATCCTATCCTATCCTCTATCCTATCCAATCCTCTGTCCTATCCGATCCTCGATCCTATCCTATCCTCTATAATATCGTATTCTCTATCATATCCTATCCTCTTCCCTATAATATCCTCTATCCTATCCAATCCTCTATCCTTTCCTCTATCCTATCCTATCCTCTATCGTCTCCTGTCCTCTATCCTATCCAATCATCTATCCTATCCTCTATCGTCTCCTATCCTCTATCCTATCCTATCCTCTATCGTCTCCTGTCCTCTATCCTATCCAATACCCTATCTTATCCTCTATCGTCTACTGTCCTATATCCTATCCTATCCGATCCTCTATCCTATCCTATCCTCTATAAGATCCCATCCTCTATCCTATCCTATCCTCTATCCTATCGTAACCTCTATAATATCGTATCCTCTATCATATTCTAACCTCTATCATATAATATCATCTATCCTATTATATGCTCTATCCTATCCTATCCTCTATCGTCTGCTCTATCCTATCCAATCCACTATCCTATCCTGTCCTCAATCCTCTAATATCATCTTTCCTATTCTATTCTCTATCCTATCCTATCCTATCCCGTATCGTATCCTATCCTCTATCCTATTCAATCCTATATCCTATCCTCTATCCTATCCTATCCTCTATCCTATCCTATCCTCTATCCTATCCTACCCTCTATCCTATCCTATCCTCTATCCTATCCTCTATCCTATCCTATCCTCTATCCTATCCTATCCTCTATCCTATCCTCTCCTCTATCCTATCCTCTCTTCTATCCTATCCTATCCTCTCCTCTATCCTATCCTATCCTCTATCCTATCCTATCCTCTATTCTATCCTATCCTCTATCCTATCCTATCCTCTATCCTATCCTATCCTCTATCCTATCCTATCATCCATCCTAACCTATCCTCTATCCTATCCTATCCTCTATCCTATCCTATCCTCTATCCTATCCTATCCTCTATCCTATCCTATCCTCTATCCTATCCTATCCTCTATTATCTATCCTATCTATCTATCCCAATCCTATCCTATTCTCTCTCCAATCCTATACTCTATACTATCCTATCCTCTGTCATATCCCATCATCCATCTTATCCTATCCTCTATTCTATCCTATCCTCTATCCTATCCTATCCTCTATCCTATCCTATCCTCCATCCTATCCTATCCTCTATCCTATCCTAGCCTCTATCCTGTCCTATCCTCAATCCTATCCTATCCTCTTTCCTGTCCTATTCTCTATCCTATCCTATCCTCTATCCTATCCTGTCCTCTATCCTATCCTGTCCTCTATCCTATCCTATCCTCTACCCTATCCCCTATCCTATCCTATCCTCTATCCTATCCTATCCTCTATCCTATCCTATCCTCTATCCTATCCAATCAACTATCCTATCATCTATCCTATCCTATCCGATCCTCTATCCTATCCTATCCTCTATCCTATCCTATCCTCTATCCTATCCTATCCTCTATCCTATCCTATCCTCTATCCTATCCTATCCTCTATCCTATCCTATCCTCTATCCTATCCTATCCTCTATCCTATCCTATCCTCTATCCTATCCTATCCTCTATCCTATCCTATCCTCTATCCTATCCTATCCTCTATCCTATCCTATCCTCTATCCTATCCTATCCTCTATCCTATCCTATCCTCTATAATATCCTATTCTCTATCATATCCTATCCTCTTCCCTATAATATCCTCTATCCTATCCAACCCTCTATCCTATCCTCTATCCTTTCCTCTATGTTATCCTATCCTCTATCCTATCCTATCCTCTATCGTCTCCTGTCCTCTATCCTATCCAATCATCTATCCTATCCTCTATCGTCTCCTGTCCTCTATCCTAACCAATCCCCTATCCTATCCTCTATCGTCTCCTATCCTCTATCCTATCCAATCCCCAATCCTAACCAATCCCCTATCCTATCCTCTATCCTATCCTATCCAGTCCGATCCTCTATTCTATCCTATCCTCAATAATATCGTATCCTCTATCATATCCTATACTGTTTCCTATAATATCCTCTATCCTCTTCTCTATCCTATCCTATATCCTATCCTCTATACTATCCTCTATCCTATCCTATCCTCTATCGTCTCCTGTCCTCTATCCTATCCAATCCCCTATCCTATCCACTATCGTCTCCTATCCTCTATCCTATTCAATCCCCTATCCTAACCAATCCCCTATCCTATCCTCTATCCTATCCTATTATATCCTATCCTGAATCCTATCCTGTCCTCTATCCTATCCTATCCTGTATAATATCGTATCCTCTATCATATCCTATCCTCTTGCCTATAATATCATCTACCCTGTCCTGTTCTCTATCCTATCCTATCCTCTACCGTATCCTATGCTCTATCGTCACCTATCCTCTATATTATCAAATCCCCTATCCTATCCTCTATCCTATCCTATCCTCTATCCTATCCTATCCTCTATCCTATCCTATCCTCTATCCTATCCTATCCTCTATCCTATCCTATCCTCTATCCTATCCTATCCTCTATCCTATCCTATCCTCTATCCTATCCTATCCTCTATCGTATCCTATCCTTTATCCTATCCAATCCTATATCCTATCCTCTATCCTATCCTATCCTCTATCCTATCCAATCCTCTATCCTATCCGATCCTCGATCCTATCCTATCCTCTATAATATCCTATTCTCTATCATATCCTATCCTCTTCCCTATAATATCCTCTATCCTATCCAACCCTCTATCCTATCCTTTATCCTTTCCTCTATGTTATCCTATCCTCTATCCTATCCTATCCTCTATCGTCTCCTGTCCTCTATCCTATCCAATCATCTATCCTATCCTCTATCGTCTCCTGTCCTCTATCCTAACCAATCCCCTATCCTATCCTCTATCGTCTCCTATCCTCTATCCTATCCAATCCCCAATCCTAACCAATCCCCTATCCTATCCTCTATCCTATCCTATCCAGTCCGATCCTCTATTCTATCCTATCCTCAATAATATCGTATCCTCTATCATATCCTATACTGTTTCCTATAATATCCTCTATCCTCTTCTCTATCCTATCCTATATCCTATCCTCTATACTATCCTCTATCCTATCCTATCCTCTATCGTCTCCTGTCCTCTATCCTATCCAATCCCCTATCCTATCCACTATCGTCTCCTATCCTCTATCCTATTCAATCCCCTATCCTAACCAATCCCCTATCCTATCATCTATCCTATCCTATTATATCCTATCCTGAATCCTATCCTGTCCTCTATCCTATCCTATCCTGTATAATATCGTATCCTCTATCATATCCTATCCTCTTGCCTATAATATCATCTACCCTGTCCTGTTCTCTATCCTATCCTATCCTCTACCGTATCCTATGCTCTATCGTCACCTATCCTCTATATTATCAAATCCCCTATCCTATCCTCTATCCTATCCTATCCTCTATCCTATCCTATCCTCTATCCTATCCTATCCTCTATCCTATCCTATCCTCTATTATCTATCCTATCTATCTATCCCAATCCTATCCTATTCTCTCTCCAATCCTATACTCTATACTATCCTATCCTCTGTCATATCCCATCATCCATCTTATCCTATCCTCTATTCTATCCTATCCTCTATCCTATCCTATCCTCTATCCTATCCTATCCTCCATCCTATCCTATCCTCTATCCTATCCTAGCCTCTATCCTGTCCTATCCTCAATCCTATCCTATCCTCTTTCCTGTCCTATTCTCTATCCTATCCTATCCTCTACCGTATCCTAACCTCTATCGTCTCCTATCCTGTATCCTATCCAATACCCTATCCTATCCTATCCTCAATCCTATAATATCATCTTTCCTATTCTATTCTCTATCGTATCCTATCCTATCCCGTATCGTGTCCTATCCTCCATCCTATCCTCTATCCTATCCTCTATCCTATCCTATCCTCTATAATATCGGATCCTCTATCCTATCCTGTGATCTATCCTATAATATCATCTACCCTAACCTATTCTGTATCCTATCCTGTACTATCCTCTATCCTATCCTATCCTGAATCCTATCCTGTCCTCTATCCTATCCTGTCCTCTATCCTATCCTATCCTGTATAATATCGTATCCTCTATCCTATCCTGTCCACTATCCTATAATATCATCTATCCTATCCTCTATCCTATCCTATCCTATATCCTATCCTATCCTATCCTCTATCCTATCCTATCCTCTATCATCTCCTGTCCTCTATCGTATCCAATCCCCTATCCTATCTTCTATCCTATCTATCCTCTATCCTATCCAATCCCCTATCCTATCCTCTATGCGATCCTATCATCTATCCTATCCTATTCTGTATCCTATCCTATCCTATCCTCTATCGTATCCTATGCTCTATCCTATCCTATCCTCTATCCTATCCTCTATCCTATCTTAACATCTATCCTATCCTATCCTCTATCCTATCCTATCCTCTATCCTGTCCTATCCTCTATCGTATCCTGTCCTCTATCCTATCCAATCCTCTATCCTATCCTCTATCCTATCCTATCCTCAATCCTATCCCATCTTCAGTCCTATCCTATCCTCTATCCTATCCTATCCTCTATCCTATCCTATCCTCTATCCTATTCTATCCTCTATCCTATCCTCTATCCTATCCTATTCTCTATCCTATCTTATCCTATCCTCTATCCTATCCTATCCTCTATCCTATCCTATCCTCTATCCTATCCTATTCTCTATCCTATCGTATCAACTATCCTATCCAATCCCCTATCCCATCCTCTATCCTATCCTCTATCCTATCCTCTATCCTATCCTCTATCCTATCCTCTATCTAATCCTCTATCCTATCCTCTATCCTATCCTATCCTCAATCCTATTCTATCCTCTATCCTTTCCTCTATCCTATCCTCTATCCTATCCTCTATCCTATCCAATCCTCTATCCTATCCTATCCCCTATCCTATCCAATCATATATCCTATCGTATCCTCTATCCTATCCTCTATCCTATCCTATCCTCTAACGTCTCCTATCCCCTATCCTATCCAATCCCCTATCCCATCCTCTATCCAATCCTATCCTCTATCCTATCCTATCCTCTATGCTATCCTATAATCTATCCTATCCTATCCTCTATAATATCGTATCCTCTATCTTATCCTATCCTCTATCCTATCCTATCCTCAATCCTATCCCATCTTCAGTCCTATCCTATCCTCTATCCTATCCTATCCTCTATCCTATCCTATCCTCTATCCTATTCTATCCTCTATCCTATCCTCTATCCTATCCTATTCTCTATCCTATCTTATCCTATCCTCTATCCTATCCTATCCTCTATCCTATCCTATCCTCTATCCTATCCTATTCTCTATCCTATCGTATCAACTATCCTATCCAATCCCCTATCCCATCCTCTATCCTATCCTCTATCCTATCCTCTATCCTATCCTCTATCCTATCCTCTATCAAATCCTCTATCCTATCCTCTATCCTATCCTATCCTCAATCCTATTCTATCCTCTATCCTATCCTCTATCCTATCCTCTATCCTATCCTCTATCCTATCCTATCCTCTATCCTATCCTATCCCCTATCCTATCCAATCATATATCCTATCGTATCCTCTATCCTATCCTCTATCCTATCCTATCCTCTAACGTCTCCTATCCCCTATCCTATCCAATCCCCTATCCCATCCTATATCCTATCCTATCCTCTATCCTATCTTATTCTCAATCCTATCCTCTATCCTATTCTATCCTCTATAGTATTCAATCCCCTAACCTGTACTCTATCCTATCCTATCCTCAATCCTATCCTATCCTCAATCCTATCCTATCCCCTATCCTATCCAATCATATATCCTATCCTATCCGCTATCCTATCCTATCCTCTATCCTATCCTATCCCCTATCGTATGCAATCATATATCCTATCCTATCCGCTATCCTATCCTATCCTCTATCCTATCTTAGCCTCTATCCTATTCAATCCTCTATCCTATGATCTATCCTATCCTCTATCCTATCCTCTATCCAATCCTATCCTCTATCCTATCCAATCCTCTATCTTATCCGATCCTCAATCCTATCCTATCCTCTATCCTATCCTATCCTCTATCCTATTCTATACTCTATCCTATCCTAGCCTCAATCCTATCCTATACTCTATCCTATCCTATCCTCTATCCTATCCTATCCTTAATCCTATCCTATCCTCCATGCTATCCTATCCTCTATCCTACCCTCTATTCTATCCTATCCTCTATCCTATCCTATCCTCTATCCTATCCTATCCTCTATCCTATCCTCTATCCTATCCTATCCTCTGTCCTATCCTATCCTCTATCCTATCCTATCCTCTATCCTATCCTATACTCTATCCTATCCTACCCTCTACCCTATCCTATCCTCTATCCTATCCTCTATCCTATCCTATCCTCTATCCTATCCTATACTCTATCGTCTCCTATCCCCTATCCTATCCTCTATCCTAACCTATCCTCTATCCTATCTTATTCTCTATCCGATCCTCTATCCTATCCTATCCTCTATGCTATCCTATACTCTATCCTATCCAATCCTCTATCCTATCCTCTCCTCTATCCTATCCAATCCCCTATCCTAACCTCTATCCTAACCTATCCTCTATCCTATCTTATTCTCTATCCGATCCTCTATCCTATCCTATCCTCTACGCTATCTTATCCTCTATCCTATCCTATCCTCTATCCTATCCTCTCCTCTATCCTCTATCCTATCCTCTATCCTATCCTCTATCCTATCCTCTATCCTATCCTATCCTCTATCCTATCCAATCCTCTATCTTATCCGATCCTCAATCCTATCCTATCCTCTATCCTATCCTATCCTCTATCCTATCCAATCCTCTATCCTTTCCTCTATCCTATACTCTATCCTATCCTCTATCCAATCCTATCCTCTATCGTCTCCTATCCCCTATCCTATCCAATCCCCTATCCTAACCTCTATCCTAACCTATCCTCTATCCTATCTTATTCTCTATCCGATCCTCTATCCTATCCTATCCTCTATGCTATCCTATCCTCTATCCTATCCTATCCTCTATCCTATCCTCTCCTCTATCCTATCCTATCCTCTATCCTATCCTATCCTTATCGTCTCCTGTCCTCCAGCCTATCCTATCCCCTATCCTATCCTCTATCCTATATTATCCACTATCCTATCCTATTCTCTATCCTATCCAATCCCCTATCCCATCCTCTATCCTATCCTCTATCCTATCCTCTATCCTATCCTCTATCCTATCCTCTATCAAATCCTCTATCCTATCCTCTATCCTATCCTATCCTCAATCCTATTCTATCCTCTATCCTATCCTCTATCCTATCCTCTATCCTATCCTCTATCAAATCCTCTATCCTATCCTCTATCCTATCCTATCCTCAATCCTATTCTATCCTCTATCCTATCCTCTATCCTATCCTCTATCATATCCTCTATCCTATCCTATCCTCTATCCTATCCTATCCAATCATATATCCTATCGTATCCTCTATCCTATCCTCTATCCTATCCTATCCTCTAACGTCTCCTATCCCCTATCCTATCCTCTATCCAATCCTATCCTCTATCCTATCCAATCCTCTATCTTATCCGATCCTCAATCCTATCCTATCCTCTATCCTATCCTATCCTCTATCCTATCCAATCCTCTATCCTATCCTCTATCCTATACTCTATCCTATCCTCTATCCAATCCTATCCTCTATCGTGTCCTATCCCCTATCCTATCCAATCCCCTATCCTAACCTCTATCCTAACCTATCCTCTATCCTATCTTATTCTCTATCCGATCCTCTATCCTATCCTATCCTCTATGCTATCTTATCCTCTATCCTATCCTATCCTCTATCCTATCCTCTCCTCTATCCTATCCTATCCTCTATCCTATCCTATCCTCTATCGTCTCCTGTCCTCCAGCCTATCCTATCCCCTATCCTATCCTCTATCCTATATTATCCACTATCCTATCCTATTCTCTATCCTATCCAATCCCCTATCCCATCCTCTATCCTATCCTCTATCCTATCCTCTATCCTATCCTCTATCCTATCCTCTATCAAATCCTCTATCCTATCCTCTATCCTATCCTATCCTCAATCCTATTCTATCCTCTATCCTATCCTCTATCCTATCCTCTATCCTATCCTCTATCCTATACTATACTCTATCCTATCCTACCCTCTACCCTATCCTATCCTCTATCCTATCCTCTATCCTATCCTATCCTCTATCCTATCCTATCCTCTATCGTCTCCTATCCCCTATCCTATCCAATCCCCTATCCTATCCTCTATCCTAACCTATCCTCTATCCTATCTTATTCTCTATCCGATCCTCTATCCTATCCTATCCTCTATGCTATCCTATCCTCTATCCTATCCTATCCTCTATCCTATCCTCTCCTCTATCCTATCCTATCCTCTATCCTATCCTATCCTCTATCGTCTCCTATCCCCTATCCTATCCAATCCCCTATCCTATCCTCTATCCTAACCTATCCTCTATCCTATCTTATTCTCTATCCGATCCTCTATCCTATCCTATCCTCTATGCTATCCTATCCTCTATCCTATCCTATCCTCTATCCTATCCTCTCCTCTATCCTATCCTATCCGCTATCCTATCCTATCCTCTATCCTATCCTATCCTCTATCGTATCCTATCCTCTATCCTATTCAATCCTCTATCCTATGATCTATCCTATCCTCTATCCTATCCTCTATCCAATCCTATCCTCTATCCTATCCAATCCTCTATCTTATCCGATCCTCAATCCTATCCTATCCTCTATCCTATCCTATCCTCTATCCTATCCAATCCTCTATCCTATCCTCGATCCTATACTCTATCCTATCCTCTATCGAATCCTATCCTCTATCCTATCCTATCCTCAATCCTATCCTATCCTCTATCCTATCCTATCCTCTTTCCTATCCTATTCTCAATCCTATCCTATCCTCTACACTATCATATCCTCTATCCTCTATCCTATCCTATCCTCTATCCAATCCTATCCTCTATCCTATTCTATCCTCTATGCTATCCTATAATCTATCCTATCCTATCCTCTATAATATCGTATCCTCTATCCTATCCTCTATCCTATCCTATACTCTATCCTATCCTACCCTCTACCCTATCCTATCCTCTATCCTATCCTCTATCCTATCCTATCCTCTATCGTCTCCTATCCCCTATCCTATCCAATCCCCTATCCTATCCTCTATCCTAACCTATCCTCTATCCTATCTTATTTTCTATCCGACCCTCTATCCTATCCTATCCTCTATGCTATCCTATCCTCTATCCTATCCTATCCTCTATCCTATCCTCTATCCTATCCTCTATCTAATCCTCTATCCTATCCTCTATCCTATCCTATCCTCAATCCTATTCTATCCTCTATCCTTTCCTCTATCCTATCCTCTATCCTATCCTCTATCCTATCCAATCCTCTATCCTATCCTATCCCCTATCCTATCCAATCATATATCCTATCGTATCCTCTATCCTATCCTCTATCCTATCCTATCCTCTAACGTCTCCTATCCCCTATCCTATCCAATCCCCTATCCCATCCTCTATCCAATCCTATCCTCTATCCTATCCTATCCTCTATGCTATCCTATAATCTATCCTATCCTATCCTCTATAATATCGTATCCTCTATCTTATCCTATCCTCTATCCTATCCTATCCTCAATCCTATCCCATCTTCAGTCCTATCCTATCCTCTATCCTATCCTATCCTCTATCCTATCCTATCCTCTATCCTATTCTATCCTCTATCCTATCCTCTATCCTATCCTATTCTCTATCCTATCTTATCCTATCCTCTATCCTATCCTATCCTCTATCCTATCCTATCCTCTATCCTATCCTATTCTCTATCCTATCGTATCAACTATCCTATCCAATCCCCTATCCCATCCTCTATCCTATCCTCTATCCTATCCTCTATCCTATCCTCTATCCTATCCTCTATCAAATCCTCTATCCTATCCTCTATCCTATCCTATCCTCAATCCTATTCTATCCTCTATCCTATCCTCTATCCTATCCTCTATCCTATCCTCTATCCTATCCTATCCTCTATCCTATCCTATCCCCTATCCTATCCAATCATATATCCTATCGTATCCTCTATCCTATCCTCTATCCTATCCTATCCTCTAACGTCTCCTATCCCCTATCCTATCCAATCCCCTATCCCATCCTATATCCTATCCTATCCTCTATCCTATCTTATTCTCAATCCTATCCTCTATCCTATTCTATCCTCTATAGTATTCAATCCCCTAACCTGTACTCTATCCTATCCTATCCTCAATCCTATCCTATCCTCAATCCTATCCTATCCCCTATCCTATCCAATCATATATCCTATCCTATCCGCTATCCTATCCTATCCTCTATCCTATCCTATCCCCTATCGTATGCAATCATATATCCTATCCTATCCGCTATCCTATCCTATCCTCTATCCTATCTTAGCCTCTATCCTATTCAATCCTCTATCCTATGATCTATCCTATCCTCTATCCTATCCTCTATCCAATCCTATCCTCTATCCTATCCAATCCTCTATCTTATCCGATCCTCAATCCTATCCTATCCTCTATCCTATCCTATCCTCTATCCTATTCTATACTCTATCCTATCCTAGCCTCAATCCTATCCTATACTCTATCCTATCCTATCCTCTATCCTATCCTATCCTTAATCCTATCCTATCCTCCATGCTATCCTATCCTCTATCCTACCCTCTATTCTATCCTATCCTCTATCCTATCCTATCCTCTATCCTATCCTATCCTCTATCCTATCCTCTATCCTATCCTATCCTCTGTCCTATCCTATCCTCTATCCTATCCTATCCTCTATCCTATCCTATACTCTATCCTATCCTACCCTCTACCCTATCCTATCCTCTATCCTATCCTCTATCCTATCCTATCCTCTATCCTATCCTATACTCTATCGTCTCCTATCCCCTATCCTATCCTCTATCCTAACCTATCCTCTATCCTATCTTATTCTCTATCCGATCCTCTATCCTATCCTATCCTCTATGCTATCCTATACTCTATCCTATCCAATCCTCTATCCTATCCTCTCCTCTATCCTATCCAATCCCCTATCCTAACCTCTATCCTAACCTATCCTCTATCCTATCTTATTCTCTATCCGATCCTCTATCCTATCCTATCCTCTACGCTATCTTATCCTCTATCCTATCCTATCCTCTATCCTATCCTCTCCTCTATCCTCTATCCTATCCTCTATCCTATCCTCTATCCTATCCTCTATCCTATCCTATCCTCTATCCTATCCAATCCTCTATCTTATCCGATCCTCAATCCTATCCTATCCTCTATCCTATCCTATCCTCTATCCTATCCAATCCTCTATCCTTTCCTCTATCCTATACTCTATCCTATCCTCTATCCAATCCTATCCTCTATCGTCTCCTATCCCCTATCCTATCCAATCCCCTATCCTAACCTCTATCCTAACCTATCCTCTATCCTATCTTATTCTCTATCCGATCCTCTATCCTATCCTATCCTCTATGCTATCCTATCCTCTATCCTATCCTATCCTCTATCCTATCCTCTCCTCTATCCTATCCTATCCTCTATCCTATCCTATCCTTATCGTCTCCTGTCCTCCAGCCTATCCTATCCCCTATCCTATCCTCTATCCTATATTATCCACTATCCTATCCTATTCTCTATCCTATCCAATCCCCTATCCCATCCTCTATCCTATCCTCTATCCTATCCTCTATCCTATCCTCTATCCTATCCTCTATCAAATCCTCTATCCTATCCTCTATCCTATCCTATCCTCAATCCTATTCTATCCTCTATCCTATCCTCTATCCTATCCTCTATCCTATCCTCTATCAAATCCTCTATCCTATCCTCTATCCTATCCTATCCTCAATCCTATTCTATCCTCTATCCTATCCTCTATCCTATCCTCTATCATATCCTCTATCCTATCCTATCCTCTATCCTATCCTATCCAATCATATATCCTATCGTATCCTCTATCCTATCCTCTATCCTATCCTATCCTCTAACGTCTCCTATCCCCTATCCTATCCTCTATCCAATCCTATCCTCTATCCTATCCAATCCTCTATCTTATCCGATCCTCAATCCTATCCTATCCTCTATCCTATCCTATCCTCTATCCTATCCAATCCTCTATCCTATCCTCTATCCTATACTCTATCCTATCCTCTATCCAATCCTATCCTCTATCGTGTCCTATCCCCTATCCTATCCAATCCCCTATCCTAACCTCTATCCTAACCTATCCTCTATCCTATCTTATTCTCTATCCGATCCTCTATCCTATCCTATCCTCTATGCTATCTTATCCTCTATCCTATCCTATCCTCTATCCTATCCTCTCCTCTATCCTATCCTATCCTCTATCCTATCCTATCCTCTATCGTCTCCTGTCCTCCAGCCTATCCTATCCCCTATCCTATCCTCTATCCTATATTATCCACTATCCTATCCTATTCTCTATCCTATCCAATCCCCTATCCCATCCTCTATCCTATCCTCTATCCTATCCTCTATCCTATCCTCTATCCTATCCTCTATCAAATCCTCTATCCTATCCTCTATCCTATCCTATCCTCAATCCTATTCTATCCTCTATCCTATCCTCTATCCTATCCTCTATCCTATCCTCTATCCTATACTATACTCTATCCTATCCTACCCTCTACCCTATCCTATCCTCTATCCTATCCTCTATCCTATCCTATCCTCTATCCTATCCTATCCTCTATCGTCTCCTATCCCCTATCCTATCCAATCCCCTATCCTATCCTCTATCCTAACCTATCCTCTATCCTATCTTATTCTCTATCCGATCCTCTATCCTATCCTATCCTCTATGCTATCCTATCCTCTATCCTATCCTATCCTCTATCCTATCCTCTCCTCTATCCTATCCTATCCTCTATCCTATCCTATCCTCTATCGTCTCCTATCCCCTATCCTATCCAATCCCCTATCCTATCCTCTATCCTAACCTATCCTCTATCCTATCTTATTCTCTATCCGATCCTCTATCCTATCCTATCCTCTATGCTATCCTATCCTCTATCCTATCCTATCCTCTATCCTATCCTCTCCTCTATCCTATCCTATCCGCTATCCTATCCTATCCTCTATCCTATCCTATCCTCTATCGTATCCTATCCTCTATCCTATTCAATCCTCTATCCTATGATCTATCCTATCCTCTATCCTATCCTCTATCCAATCCTATCCTCTATCCTATCCAATCCTCTATCTTATCCGATCCTCAATCCTATCCTATCCTCTATCCTATCCTATCCTCTATCCTATCCAATCCTCTATCCTATCCTCGATCCTATACTCTATCCTATCCTCTATCGAATCCTATCCTCTATCCTATCCTATCCTCAATCCTATCCTATCCTCTATCCTATCCTATCCTCTTTCCTATCCTATTCTCAATCCTATCCTATCCTCTACACTATCATATCCTCTATCCTCTATCCTATCCTATCCTCTATCCAATCCTATCCTCTATCCTATTCTATCCTCTATGCTATCCTATAATCTATCCTATCCTATCCTCTATAATATCGTATCCTCTATCCTATCCTCTATCCTATCCTATACTCTATCCTATCCTACCCTCTACCCTATCCTATCCTCTATCCTATCCTCTATCCTATCCTATCCTCTATCGTCTCCTATCCCCTATCCTATCCAATCCCCTATCCTATCCTCTATCCTAACCTATCCTCTATCCTATCTTATTTTCTATCCGACCCTCTATCCTATCCTATCCTCTATGCTATCCTATCCTCTATCCTATCCTATCCTCTATCCTATCCTCTCCTCTATCCTATCCTATCCTCTATCCTATCCTCTCCTCTATCCTATCCTATCCGCTATCCTATCCTATCCTCTATCCTATCCTATCCTCTATCGTATCCTATCCTCTATCCTATTCAATCCTCTATCCTATGATCTATCCTATCCTCTATCCTATCCTCTATCCAATCCTATCCTCTATCCTATCCAATCCTCTATCTTATCCGATCCTCAATCCTATCCTATCCTCTATCCTATCCTATCCTCTATCCTATCCAATCCTCTATCCTATCCTCGATCCTATACTCTATCCTATCCTCTATCGAATCCTATCCTCTATCCTATCCTATCCTCAATCCTATCCTATCCTCTATCCTATCCTATCCTCTTTCCTATCCTATTCTCAATCCTATCCTATCCTCTACACTATCATATCCTCTATCCTCTATCCTATCCTATCCTCTATCCAATCCTATCCTCTATCCTATTCTATCCTCTATGCTATCCTATAATCTATCCTATCCTATCCTCTATAATATCGTATCCTCTATCCTATCCTCTATCCTATCCTATACTCTATCCTATCCTACCCTCTACCCTATCCTATCCTCTATCCTATCCTCTATCCTATCCTATCCTCTATCGTCTCCTATCCCCTATCCTATCCAATCCCCTATCCTATCCTCTATCCTAACCTATCCTCTATCCTATCTTATTTTCTATCCGATCCTCTATCCTATCCTATCCTCTATGCTATCCTATCCTCTATCCTATCCTATCCTCTATCCTATCCTCTCCTCTATCCTATCCTATCCTCTATCCTATCCTATCCTCTATCGTCTCCTGTCCTCCAGCCTATCCTATCCCCTATCCTATCCTCTATCCTATATTATCCACTATCCTATCCTATTCTCTATCCTATCCAATCCCCTATCCCATCCTCTATCCTATCCTCTATCCTATCCTCTATCCTATCCTCTATCCTATCCTCTATCCTATCCTCTATCCTATCCTCTATCAAATCCTCTATTCTATCCTCTATCCTATCCTATCCTCAATCCTATTCTATCCTCTATCCTATCCTCTATCCTATCCTCTATCCTATCCTCTATCCTATCCTATCCTCTATCCTATCCTATCCCCTATCCTATCCAATCATATATCCTATCGTATCCTCTATCCTATCCTCTATCCTATCCTATCCTCTAACGTCTCCTATCCCCTATCCTATCCAATCCCCTATCCCATCCTCTATCCTATCCTATCCTCTATCCTATCCTATCCTCTATCGTCTCCTATCCCCTATCCTATCCAATCCTCTATCCTAACCTCTATCCTAACCTATCCTCTATCCTATCTTATTCTCTATCCGATCCTCTATCCTATCCTCTATCCTATCCTCTATCCTATCCTCTATCCTATCCTCTATCAAATCCTCTATCCTATCCTCTATCCTATCCTATCCTCAATCCTATTCTATCCTCTATCCTATCCTCTATCCTATCCTCTATCCTATCCTATCCTCTATCCTATCCTATCCCCTATCCTATCCAATCATATATCCTATCGTATCCTCTATCCTATCCTCTATCCTATCCTATCCTCTAACGTCTCCTATCCCCTATCCTATCCAATCCCCTATCCCATCCTCTATCCTATCCTATCCTCTATCCTATCCTATCCTCTATCGTCTCCTGTCCTCCAGCCTATCCTATCCCCTATCCTATCCTCTATCCTATATTATCCACTATCCTATCCTATTCTCTATCCTATCCAATCCCCTATCCCATCCTCTATCCTATCCTATCCTCTATCCTATACTATCCTCTATCGTCTCCTATCCCCTATCCTATCCAATCCCCTATCCTAACCTCTATCCTAACCTATCCTCTATCCTATCTTATTCTCTATCCGATCCTCTATCCTATCCTATCCTCTACGCTATCTTATCCTCTATCCTATCCTATCCTCTATCCTATCCTCTCCTCTATCCTCTATCCTATCCTCTATCCTATCCTCTATCCTATCCTCTATCCTATCCTATCCTCTATCCTATCCAATCCTCTATCTTATCCGATCCTCAATCCTATCCTATCCTCTATCCTATCCTATCCTCTATCCTATCCAATCCTCTATCCTTTCCTCTATCCTATACTCTATCCTATCCTCTATCCAATCCTATCCTCTATCGTCTCCTATCCCCTATCCTATCCAATCCCCTATCCTAACCTCTATCCTAACCTATCCTCTATCCTATCTTATTCTCTATCCGATCCTCTATCCTATCCTATCCTCTATGCTATCCTATCCTCTATCCTATCCTATCCTCTATCCTATCCTCTCCTCTATCCTATCCTATCCTCTATCCTATCCTATCCTCTATCGTCTCCTGTCCTCCAGCCTATCCTATCCCCTATCCTATCCTCTATCCTATATTATCCACTATCCTATCCTATTCTCTATCCTATCCAATCCCCTATCCCATCCTCTATCCTATCCTCTATCCTATCCTCTATCCTATCCTCTATCCTATCCTCTATCAAATCCTCTATCCTATCCTCTATCCTATCCTATCCTCAATCCTATTCTATCCTCTATCCTATCCTCTATCCTATCCTCTATCCTATCCTCTATCAAATCCTCTATCCTATCCTCTATCCTATCCTATCCTCAATCCTATTCTATCCTCTATCCTATCCTCTATCCTATCCTCTATCATATCCTCTATCCTATCCTATCCTCTATCCTATCCTATCCAATCATATATCCTATCGTATCCTCTATCCTATCCTCTATCCTATCCTATCCTCTAACGTCTCCTATCCCCTATCCTATCCTCTATCCAATCCTATCCTCTATCCTATCCAATCCTCTATCTTATCCGATCCTCAATCCTATCCTATCCTCTATCCTATCCTATCCTCTATCCTATCCAATCCTCTATCCTATCCTCTATCCTATACTCTATCCTATCCTCTATCCAATCCTATCCTCTATCGTGTCCTATCCCCTATCCTATCCAATCCCCTATCCTAACCTCTATCCTAACCTATCCTCTATCCTATCTTATTCTCTATCCGATCCTCTATCCTATCCTATCCTCTATGCTATCTTATCCTCTATCCTATCCTATCCTCTATCCTATCCTCTCCTCTATCCTATCCTATCCTCTATCCTATCCTATCCTCTATCGTCTCCTGTCCTCCAGCCTATCCTATCCCCTATCCTATCCTCTATCCTATATTATCCACTATCCTATCCTATTCTCTATCCTATCCAATCCCCTATCCCATCCTCTATCCTATCCTCTATCCTATCCTCTATCCTATCCTCTATCCTATCCTCTATCAAATCCTCTATCCTATCCTCTATCCTATCCTATCCTCAATCCTATTCTATCCTCTATCCTATCCTCTATCCTATCCTCTATCCTATCCTCTATCCTATACTATACTCTATCCTATCCTACCCTCTACCCTATCCTATCCTCTATCCTATCCTCTATCCTATCCTATCCTCTATCCTATCCTATCCTCTATCGTCTCCTATCCCCTATCCTATCCAATCCCCTATCCTATCCTCTATCCTAACCTATCCTCTATCCTATCTTATTCTCTATCCGATCCTCTATCCTATCCTATCCTCTATGCTATCCTATCCTCTATCCTATCCTATCCTCTATCCTATCCTCTCCTCTATCCTATCCTATCCTCTATCCTATCCTATCCTCTATCGTCTCCTATCCCCTATCCTATCCAATCCCCTATCCTATCCTCTATCCTAACCTATCCTCTATCCTATCTTATTCTCTATCCGATCCTCTATCCTATCCTATCCTCTATGCTATCCTATCCTCTATCCTATCCTATCCTCTATCCTATCCTCTCCTCTATCCTATCCTATCCGCTATCCTATCCTATCCTCTATCCTATCCTATCCTCTATCGTATCCTATCCTCTATCCTATTCAATCCTCTATCCTATGATCTATCCTATCCTCTATCCTATCCTCTATCCAATCCTATCCTCTATCCTATCCAATCCTCTATCTTATCCGATCCTCAATCCTATCCTATCCTCTATCCTATCCTATCCCCTATCCTATCCAATCCCCTATCCTATCCTCTATCCTAACCTATCCTCTATCCTATCTTATTCTCTATCCGATCCTCTATCCTATCCTACCCTCTACCCTATCCTATCCTCTATCCTATCCTCTATCCTATCCTATCCTCTATCGTCTCCTATCCCCTATCCTATCCAATCCCCTATCCTATCCTCTATCCTAACCTATCCTCTATCCTATCTTATTTTCTATCCGATCCTCTATCCTATCCTATCCTCTATGCTATCCTATCCTCTATCCTATCCTATCCTCTATCCTATCCTCTCCTCTATCCTATCCTATCCTCTATCCTATCCTATCCTCTATCGTCTCCTGTCCTCCAGCCTATCCTATCCCCTATCCTATCCTCTATCCTATATTATCCACTATCCTATCCTATTCTCTATCCTATCCAATCCCCTATCCCATCCTCTATCCTATCCTCTATCCTATCCTCTATCCTATCCTCTATCCTATCCTCTATCCTATCCTCTATCCTATCCTCTATCAAATCCTCTATTCTATCCTCTATCCTATCCTATCCTCAATCCTATTCTATCCTCTATCCTATCCTCTATCCTATCCTCTATCCTATCCTCTATCCTATCCTATCCTCTATCCTATCCTATCCCCTATCCTATCCAATCATATATCCTATCGTATCCTCTATCCTATCCTCTATCCTATCCTATCCTCTAACGTCTCCTATCCCCTATCCTATCCAATCCCCTATCCCATCCTCTATCCTATCCTATCCTCTATCCTATCCTATCCTCTATCGTCTCCTATCCCCTATCCTATCCAATCCTCTATCCTAACCTCTATCCTAACCTATCCTCTATCCTATCTTATTCTCTATCCGATCCTCTATCCTATCCTCTATCCTATCCTCTATCCTATCCTCTATCCTATCCTCTATCAAATCCTCTATCCTATCCTCTATCCTATCCTATCCTCAATCCTATTCTATCCTCTATCCTATCCTCTATCCTATCCTCTATCCTATCCTATCCTCTATCCTATCCTATCCCCTATCCTATCCAATCATATATCCTATCGTATCCTCTATCCTATCCTCTATCCTATCCTATCCTCTAACGTCTCCTATCCCCTATCCTATCCAATCCCCTATCCCATCCTCTATCCTATCCTATCCTCTATCCTATCCTATCCTCTATCGTCTCCTGTCCTCCAGCCTATCCTATCCCCTATCCTATCCTCTATCCTATATTATCCACTATCCTATCCTATTCTCTATCCTATCCAATCCCCTATCCCATCCTCTATCCTATCCTATCCTCTATCCTATACTATCCTCTATCGTCTCCTATCCCCTATCCTATCCAATCCCCTATCCTAACCTCTATCCTAACCTATCCTCTATCCTATCTTATTCTCTATCCGATCCTCTATCCTATCCTATCCTCTATGCTATCCTATCCTCTATCCTATCCTATCCTCTATCC
>NW_027489046.1:132500-135472 GCF_050948215.1 Halictus rubicundus | reverse complement strand
ATCGAGTTATTAGCAAATAATGGACGGATGTGCTACTCCGTCGACAAAACTCTGGAAATTTTTCTAAGTCCCACCGCCAAGAGGAAACTTTTTCCCTATCGGTCCTAGACGATTTTCGACGTGATATCACTGTAATATAGACGGTTTCTAACAATATATGTCATAACACCAAACTCGCTACAATTATTATTTATCGAGTTATTAGCAAATAATGGACGGATGTGCTACTCCGTCGACAAAACTCTGGAAATTTTTCTAAGTCCCACCGCTAAGAGGAAACTTTTTCCGTATCGGTCCTAGACGATTTTCGACGTGATATCACTGTAATATAGACGGTTTCTAACAATATGTATCATAACACCAAACTCGCTACAATTATTATTTATCGAGTTATTAGCAAATAATGGACGGATGTGCTACTCCGTCGGACGTTCGACGAAAATTTTTCTAAGTCCCACCGCCAAGAGGAAACTTTTTCCCTATCGGTCCTAGACGATTTTCGACGTGATATCACTGTAATATAGACGGTTTCTAACAATATATATCATAACACCAAACTCGCTACAATTATTATTTATCGAGTTATTAGCAAATAATGGACGGATGTACTACTCCGTCGGACGTTCGACGAAAATTTTTCTAAGTCCCACCGCTAAGAGGAAACTTTTTCCGTATCGGTCCTAGACGATTTTCGACGTGATATCACTGTAATATAGACGGTTTCTAACAATATATATCATAACACCAAACTCGCTACAATTATTATTTATCGAGTTATTAGCAAATAATGGACGGATGTACTACTCCGTCGGACGTTCGACGAAAATTTTTCTAAGTCCCACCGCTAAGAGGAAACTTTTTCCCTATCGGTCCTAGACGATTTTCGACGTGATATCACTGTAATATAGACGGTTTCTAACAATATATATCATAACACCAAACTCGCTACAATTATTATTTATCGAGTTATTAGCAAATAATGGACGGATGTGCTACTCCGTCGACAAAACTCTGGAAATTTTTCTAAGTCCCACCGCTAAGAGGAAACTTTTTCCGTATCGGTCCTAGACGATTTTCGACGTGATATCACTGTAATATAGACGGTTTCTAACAATATATATCATAACACCAAACTCGCTACAATTATTATTTATCGAGTTATTAGCAAATAATGGACGGATGTGCTACTCCGTCGACAAAACTCTGGAAATTTTTCTAAGTCCCACCGCTAAGAGGAAACTTTTTCCGTATCGGTCCTAGACGATTTTCGACGTGATATCACTGTAATATAGACGGTTTCTAACAATATGTATCATAACACCAAACTCGCTACAATTATTATTTATCGAGTTATTAGCAAATAATGGACGGATGTACTACTCCGTCGGACGTTCGACGAAAATTTTTCTAAGTCCCACCGCTAAGAGGAAACTTTTTCCGTATCGGTCCTAGACGATTTTCGACGTGATATCACTGTAATATAGACGGTTTCTAACAATATGTATCATAACACCAAACTCGCTACAATTATTATTTATCGAGTTATTAGCAAATAATGGACGGATGTGCTACTCCGTCGGACGTTCGACGAAAATTTTTCTAAGTCCCACCGCCAAGAGGAAACTTTTTCCCTATCGGTCCTAGACGATTTTCGACGTGATATCACTGTAATATAGACGGTTTCTAACAATATATATCATAACACCAAACTCGCTACAATTATTATTTATCGAGTTATTAGCAAATAATGGACGGATGTGCTACTCCGTCGACAAAACTCTGGAAATTTTTCTAAGTCCCACCGCTAAGAGGAAACTTTTTCCGTATCGGTCCTAGACGATTTTCGACGTGATATCACTGTAATATAGACGGTTTCTAACAATATATGTCATAACACCAAACTCGCTACAATTATTATTTATCGAGTTATTAGCAAATAATGGACGGATGTGCTACTCCGTCGACAAAACTCTGGAAATTTTTCTAAGTCCCACCGCTAAGAGGAAACTTTTTCCGTATCGGTCCTAGACGATTTTCGACGTGATATCACTGTAATATAGACGGTTTCTAACAATATATATCATAACACCAAACTCGCTACAATTATTATTTATCGAGTTATTAGCAAATAATGGACGGATGTGCTACTCCGTCGACAAAACTCTGGAAATTTTTCTAAGTCCCACCGCCAAGAGGAAACTTTTTCCCTATCGGTCCTAGACGATTTTCGACGTGATATCACTGTAATATAGACGGTTTCTAACAATATATATCATAACACCAAACTCGCTACAATTATTATTTATCGAGTTATTAGCAAATAATGGACGGATGTGCTACTCCGTCGACAAAACTCTGGAAATTTTTCTAAGTCCCACCGCTAAGAGGAAACTTTTTCCGTATCGGTCCTAGACGATTTTCGACGTGATATCACTGTAATATAGACGGTTTCTAACAATATGTATCATAACACCAAACTCGCTACAATTATTATTTATCGAGTTATTAGCAAATAATGGACGGATGTGCTACTCCGTCGACAAAACTCTGGAAATTTTTCTAAGTCCCACCGCCAAGAGGAAACTTTTTCCCTATCGGTCCTAGACGATTTTCGACGTGATATCACTGTAATATAGACGGTTTCTAACAATATATATCATAACACCAAACTCGCTACAATTATTATTTATCGAGTTATTAGCAAATAATGGACGGATGTGCTACTCCGTCGGACGTTCGACGAAAATTTTTCTAAGTCCCACCGCCAAGAGGAAACTTTTTCCCTATCGGTCCTAGACGATTTTCGACGTGATATCACTGTAATATAGACGGTTTCTAACAATATATATCATAACACCAAACTCGCTACAATTATTATTTATCGAGTTATTAGCAAATAATGGACGGATGTGCTACTCCGTCGACAAAACTCTGGAAATTTTTCTAAGTCCCACCGCTAAGAGGAAACTTTT